>NC_053494.1:116016104-116286682 GCF_905171775.1 Rana temporaria
CATGCCTTAGTGTGCCGGGTGAAGCCTTAATTAGGCGCATGAACCAGCGTAGCAGCCGGCGCATTGCAAGTGATATGTAAAGCCGCCGCCGAACTCCCTATAGAAGTCTATGGGAGAAATCAAAAGTGTTCATATTAAAGGCTAATATGCAATTTTTGTCCTAAAAAGTGTTTGGGGACCTGAGTCCTGCCCCATGGGACATGTATCAATGATTTTTTTATTTTTTTAAAACTGCAGTTTTTTCGGGAGCAGTGAAATTATTAATGCTTAAAGTAAAACAATAAAAGTGAAATATTCCTTTAAATTTCGTACCTGGGGGGGGGGGGGGTGTAAAGTCAGCATGTGAAATAGCGCATTTTTCCCGCACTTAGAACTATCCCTGCACAAAATGACATTCAGAAGGAAAAAAGTCATTTAAAATTCACACGCGGCAATAATGAATTGTCGGCTCCCGGCAATTCTAAAGGGATTCATTCATAAAGAAAAAAAAAATGTGTAGGTGGTCCCTCAAATTAAATTACCAGGCCCTTCAGGTCTGGAATGGATATTAAAGGGAACTCCACCCCAAATTAAAAAAAAAATGGCGTGGAGTCCCCCTAAAAATCCACACCAGACCCTTATCCGAGCATGTTAACCTGGCCGGCCGCAGAAAAGAGGGGGGACAGAGTGTGGCCCCCCCCTCTCCTGAACCACACCAGGCCACATGCCTTTAACATGGGGAGGATGTCCCCATGTTGATGGGGACAAGGGCCCCACACCAAAATCCTTGCCCGGTGGTTGTGGGGGTCTGCGGGCAGGGGGCTTATCAGAATCTGGAAAATTTCTTTAACAAAGGGGACCCCCAGATCCTGCCCCCCCCCCATGTGAAATGGTAATGGGGTACATTGTACATTCACCAAAAGAAAAGTGTCAAAAGTGTTAAAAATTACAGTAGCTGGTTTGACAAATCTTTTAATATAATCTTCTTTCCACGGTTCTTCTTTCATTCGGGTTTCTTCCTCTGCTTCTTTCTTGCGTCTTCTCGTCTCATGTTGCCCGACGTCTTTTCCTATCTTCTTCTCCGTCCGTCGGCCTTCTCGTCCACATCTTTTTCTTCCCCGGACGCAGCGCTTGAAATTTAATTGGCCGCCGTGTTCCGCTCCTGGGACCCGCCCCCCTCTGACGCCACAAGTAAACTCCTTAGAAAGTCATGTGCGTCAGAGGGGGGCGGGGTCACAGAGCATCACACGGCGTGGGGAATTCAATTTCAAGCGCGCCGTCCGGAGAAGAAGCCCCCGCAGCTTCCAATTGAAGTTCCCGCCGTGTGACGCTCATGCGACCCCGCCCCCCTCTGACGCACATATACCACACGCGGACTTTCATATGAGTTAACCTGTGGCGTCAGAGGGGGTCTCAGAAGCGGAACACGGCGGGGTCTTCAATTTCAAGCGCAGCGCCAAGAACAAGAAGATGTTGGACGAGAAGGCCGACGGACGGAGAAGAAGATGGGAGAAGACGTCGGGCAAGATGTGGACGAGAAGACCCAAGAAAGAAGCAGAGGAAGAAACCCGAATGAAAGAAGAAGATATTATTAAAAGATTTGTCAAAAACCGGCTACTGTCATTTTTAACACTTTTGACACTTTATTTTGGTGAAATGGTAGGGGTACAATGGACCTCTGATGAAGCCACGTGACGTGGTGTAACATGTAAGGGACGGACTGATTTTTGAAGCAATTCATCAGTAAGCTGTCATCAGCTGTTTCTTAGTTTCGTTTTCTTTGATCTTTTAAAATGCACTTGTTAGCGTTTTTACCAATAAATTAGCCTTGGTTTACTACACTATGGGAAGCTACCTTTTTTATTTCCCCATGCTGAGCACCACCGCTGCCAAATAGAAATCTGGAGCCTACAAACATTGGATTATACAGGACGCCCTGAACATCCACAGCTAGTTGCAGATTCAACAACACCCCTTGTGGATATCCATTTAATCAAGGCTTGATTACTACCTTGGGAAGGTAAGCGCATTGTGAGCCCACATTATTTGAAGACCCACATGAGAAGATTTTAAACATTTGTTTATCACTATTGGAGAAGTTTATATTTATTTTTGTCTTTATGGAACTTCCTACACTTTTATGCACGTATAAAGGCTGTATTGTTAGCCTATTATTCCAGGACTGATTTAGGCTTCATATTTATGTTTGCCTGCTGACTTTTGCAGCTATTTTTGTGCACACTTTTTTTTTTTCACTGGCCACTTGCTGGCTGAACGTTTTTATTCATTATTGATGTTTTTATATTTTTTAGCACTTTGTTTCAATTTTAGTTTATTATCAATGTTCACTGATTAACACTTTGATTACTTAGTCATATTCATTGCGCTCGTCACTTTACCTTTCAATGTACCCCATTACCATTTCACATAGGGGGGGGTTAAAGGGGTCTTCCAGATTCTGATAAGCCCCCCGCCCGCAGACCCCCACAACCACCGGGCAAGGGTTGTGGGGATGAGGCCCTTGTCCCCATCAACATGGGGACATCCTCCCCATGTTGAGGGCATGTGGCCTGGTACGGTTCAGGAGAGAGGGGGGCCGCACTCTGTCCCCCCCTCTTTTCTGCGGCCGGCCAGGTTAACGTGCTCGGATAAGGGTTTGGTGTGGATTTTTAGGGGGACTCCACGCCATTTTTTTTATTTGGGGTGGAGTTCCCCTTAAAATCCACACCAGACCTGAAGGGCCTGGTATGGATATTTGGGGGACCCCACACCATTTTTTTTAAGGCGGGGTTCCCCTTAATATCCATTCCAGACCTGAAGGGCCTGGTAATTTAATTTGGGGGAACCCCCACACATTTTTTTTTTAGTTTTAATGAGCAATGACTGTATTCTTTATAGCCATGAGTACTTTTAAATTACTTTTTTTTTTCATTTCAGAAATGACATCTTGTACAGGGACAGTTCTAAGCACGGGAAACATGTGTGTACCCCCCCTCCCCCCCTGTATGAAATTTAAAGGAATATTTCACTTTTATTGTTTCACTTTAAAGAGGATGTAAACCCACTCATCAATTCTAAACTCCTGCCATGGTGCTGATCTATAAGGATGTACATGCCTCCTGCATGTATCCTTACCTGTCAAATGTCCCCCATTTTGCTGTTTAAACCCCAGCAAAGTCCAGATTTGGTGGGCAGGTCTGTTCGGCGCTCGGTGGGTGGAGTCATGATGTCAGCAGACTCCCGCCCACCTCTACACTTCCCTTGGCTAGAGCGCGCACAAGACAGGAAGAGCGCGTTCTGGGTAGTAGTAGAGCGCGCTCACGGCCCTCTGTCAGCACACATTGATGTCCCTTGACAGTCGGGGATGATAGCTGCGACGGGACAGCTGTGAGCACCGACCCCGTGCATGGCTTTTTATCATCTGCTTCTCCTCCTCCCTCGGCTTTCATCTAATAAGTCATGCAGGGGGATCGGTGCTCACAGCTGTCCCCGTCGCAGCGATCATCCCCGAGTGTCTTCTTGTTCTTCTCCACCCCCGATGTCATCCCCCCACTGCTCCTCATCCTGCTCCGTTTGTCCGCCCCCCCCCCGCGCCGTGTCTTCACCTCCGCCCCCCCCCCCTCGTCCTGCTCCGTTTGTCCGCCCCCCGCGCCTTCACCTCCGGCCTCCCCCTCGTCCTGCTCCGTTTGTCCGCCCCCCCCCCGCGCCGTGTCTTCACCCTCCGCCCGCCCCCCCCCTCGTCCTGCTCCGTTTGTCCGCCCCCCCCCCCTCGTCCTGCTCCGTGTGTCCAGCTCAATCCCCCGCAGCCATCGCCGGCTCCTCTCTCCTCTCCCGCGGGCTGCGAGGGGGGGCTCTGTCAGGATGGAGAGCGGAAACGGGACACAGAGCATTCGTTACCGAGCGCTGTGTGTCCTGTGAAAACTGTGCAGAGTAACCTGTGTGTTACTCTGCACAGTGTATGAATGGAAGGGAGACGCTGTCTTCTGTCCATTCATCTTCAATGCAGAGAAAAGGACTGGGGAATGAATGTCCTCTGTCCATTTCTCTGTCTCATATGGGAGATGTCAGGGGTCTTTGACATGTCCCTGACATGTCACCAACACCCCCACAGGGCTGATAAAAAAATGAAATTGTAAAAAAATAAAAATAAATCAGACACCACAACCACAAAGATGGTCCACTACCCCACCGCCCCCACTACCCCACTGACACCGCCCACTACCCCACTGACACCGCCCACTACCCCACTGACACCGCCCACTACCCCACTGACACCGCCCACTACCCCACTGACACCAACCACTACCCCACTGACACCAACCACTACCCCACTGACACCAACCACTACCCCACTGACACCAACCACTACCCCACTGACACCAACCACTACCCCACTGACACCAACCACTACCCCACTGACACCAACCACTACCCCACTGACACCAACCACTACCCCACTGACACCAACCACTACCCCACTGACACCAACCACTACCCCACTGACACCAACCACTACCCCACTGACACCAACCCCTTTACAAAAAGCATTGTGAAAAAATATATTTTTCCCATCAAGTACAAAAATAAATTGTAAAAAGAAAAAAAAAAAATGTTATTGTAAAAATGTATAAAAAGAAAAAAATCCACTGGTCCCAAAAAACCTTTTGGGAACAAAAAATATTAAATTGTAAAATAAAAAAAAATTATCTGACACTGCCCACTATCCTGACACCATCCTGCATGTACTACCCACCTCTGTACCCTACGCATTCCTGTGATTCGCATTGCACTGCTGTTCAGATCACATGTGATGTCTGTGCGATGCGATTTCAGCCATACAAACTGTATAGCTGAAATCGCATCACATTCGGACCAAACACGCATCACACCTATGCGATCCGATTCATGTCCTGTCAGTTCGCAGTGCGATATGCGAGCTGAAATGGGGGTGTCATTACCATTGTATGACACTCCCCAGCATATGGCAGTGTGAACTGTCGTGCGAGTTGGGTGCGATGTGGGAACCCGCAGTGGATTTGCAGGGTTCCCGAATCGCACCAGTGTGAACCAAGCCTCAAAGCATGCAGCCTACAAATGTCACCCGACTGCTCCCACCAAGGCTCGGTTCACACTGGTGCGATTCGGAACCCTGCAAATCCACTGCGGGTTCCCACATCGCACCCGACTCGCACGACAGTTCACACTGCCATATGCTGGGGAGTGTAATACAATGGTAATGACACCCCCATTTCAGCACTGCGAACTGACAGTTAGGACATGAATCGGATCGCATAGGTGTGAAAACCTATGCGATTCTGGTGTGGACCAAAAAAAGGGTCCTGTGCGAGTTTGTTCCAAATGAGATGCAATTTCAGCCATACAGTTTGTATGGCTAAAATTGCATCGCACAGACATCGCACGTGATCTGAACAGCAGTGCGGTGCGAATCACTTGCGATCTCGTACAGCTCATTAATGTGAACCAGCCCTAAGTTCATTCAGCCTGAGTGCAAGTATAAAAAGTGAGAAATCCACCCTCCCCCACACAACACATCCTGGTAATATAGGAATTTTGCATATGTGATCAGGTGACCTCAGACACACACACTGCAATATAACAATAATTAGAAGATCACTCACGCTCGGACTATCTCCCCTAATCACTTGTCTATCTCAGGGGTGGGCAATTATTTTTTCGAGGGGGCCACATGAGAAACTAAAAATATTTTGGAGGGCCGGGCCAAAAGGCTAAACTCAATACTGCATAAAATCAATTGTATTTCTTTATAAAAAGCAGTAAATATCATTGTTGGACAACTGGTACGAGTACTTGTTATAGACATGGCACAGGAGGGGGACAGAGGCTGGGGACATGGCACAGGAGGGGGACAGAGGCTGGGGACATGGCACAGGAGGGGGACAGAGGCTGGGGACATGACACAGGAGGGGGACAGAGGCTGGGGACATGGCACAGGAGGGGGACAGAGGCTGGGGACATGGCACAGGAGGGGGACAGAGGCTGGGGACATGGCACAGGAGGGGGACAGAGGCTGGGGACATGGCACAGGAGGGGGACAGAGGCTGGGGACATGACACAGGAGGGGGACAGAGGCTGGGGACATGACACAGGAGGGGGACAGAGGCTGGGGACATGGCACAGGAGGGGGACAGAGGCTGGGGACAGGCAGCCACTGTTTAATCAATAACAATTGATTAAACAGTGGCTGCATGTGATGGCACAGTGGCTGCGTGTGATGGGCACAGTGGCAACAATTGATGGCACAGTGACTGCGTGTGTTGGCACAGTGGCTGCATGTGATGGCACAGTGGCTGCGTTTGATGGGCACAGTGGCTGCGTGTGATTGGCACAGTGGCTGCGTGTGATGGGCACAGTGGCGACAATTTATGGTGGCACAGACTCATGGGCGTCCGCTAAAACTTTTTCAGGGGGGGGGGCGCTTCAGCAGCGGCGATACACAGTCGCATTTTACCCTTTCATCGACTGCTAGCGGGGGTTAAAAGCTACCCCCCCACGTTAAAATTTAAAAACACCCCACTGTGCCCCCTGCATCTTTCAATATCTCTTTGTCCTACTGTGTACCCCGTCTCCACAACTGCACCTCTGGACCCCTTTACATTACACAGCACCCTGGATCACTGGACCTATTTCTATTATTACATAGCTATACAAAATTAAATGGTTCAACTCACCATAATGCAGAAACAGTTGGAGACCCGAGTGTGTCACTTGCCACCATCGCCTGCCACGCGTTGCGGATTGTCACTTGCCACGTCGCCTGCCACATGCTTATCACTTGCCACGTTGCCTGTCACATGTTGTGGATTGTCACTTGCCACGTTGCCTGCTGTCACATGTTGTGGATTGTCACTTGCCACGTCGCCTGTCACATGTTGCGGATTGTCACTTGCCACATCGCCTGCCACATGCTTATCACTTGCCACATTGCCTGTCACATGTTGTGGATTGTCACTTGCCACGTTGCCTGCTGTCACATGTTGTGGATTGTCACTTGCCACGTCGCCTGTCACATGTTGTGGATTGTCACTTGCCACGTTGCCTGCTGTCACATGTTGTGGATTTTCACTTGCCACGTTGCCTGCTGTCACATGTTGTGGATTGTCACCTGCCACGTCGCCTGTCACATGTTGTGGATTGTCACTTGCCACGTTGCCTGCTGTCACATGTTGTGGATTGTCACTTGCCACGTTGCCTGCTGTCACATGTTGTGGATTGTCACTTGCCACGTTGCCTGCTGTCACATGTTGTGGATTGTCACTTGCCACGTTGCCTGCTGTCACATGTTGTGGATTGTCACTTGCCACGTTGCCTGCTGTCACATGTTGTGGATTGTCACTTGCCACGTCGCCTGTCACATGTTGTGGATTGTCACTTGCCACGTTGCCTGCTGTCACATGTTGTGGATTTTCACTTGCCACGTTGCCTGCTGTCACATGTTGTGGATTGTCACTTGCCACGTTGCCTGCTGTCACATGTTGTGGATTGTCACTTGCCACGTTGCCTGCTGTCACATGTTGTGGATTGTCACTTGCCACGTTGCCTGCTGTCACATGTTGTGGATTGTCACTTGCCACAGCGCCTGTCGCACATTGTGGATTGTCACTCGCCACATCGCCTGTCACATGTTTATCACTTGCCACGTTGCCTGTCACATGTTGTGGATTGTCACTTGCCACATCGCCTGTCACATGTTTACCACTTGCCACGTTGCGGATTGTCACTTGCCACGTCGCCTGTCACATGTTGTGGATTGTCACTTGCCACGTTGCCTGTCACACATTGTGGATTGTCACTTGCCACGTTGCCTGTCACACATTGTGGATTGTCACATCGCCTGTCACATGTTGCGGTCCGGACTGTCACTTGCCTGCTCCAATTGTCCCTTGCTGTGTCCCAGAGTCAGGACCAGGGTTGTCAGCAATGTCAGGCAGCAGAGAAATTATTTAAACTCTCTAAATTCCCGCGGTGCCTACACAGAGAGGAAGGGGGCTGCTGGGCGGGCAGTGAGAGATGATGTAATCTCTCTGCTCCCTCCCGCTTAACAGCTCGCTGATTGGCCAGCACTCGCTCAGGCATAGACACTCACCAAGCCAATCCGCCCAGCCCACAAGTTCTCTCACCTGACACCCGTCAGCGGAGCCGCCCGCACTTTTAGCTGTCACTCGCCCGCACACTATGTCACTCGCTCCCTCACCAGCCCACACAGCTGCCCACAGCCTGGCCTGCTAGCTCTCACCCATCCACGGCACTCACCGGCCATCCGCTGTTAGATTTCAGGGGGGGCCGTCCCGCTGACAGGGAGGGGGGGGGGCGATCGGGGGAGATATACAGTGCAGACACCTCACGGCTCTCCTCTCACTGTCACAGCGCCACGGCTCTATTTACCAGAGAACTCTGCAGCGGCGCTGTGACAGGGAGAGGAGAGCCGTGAGCTGTCTGCACTGTAATTCTCCCCCGATCGCCCCCGTCTGTCAGTGGAGCTAGCTCTAATTTCATTCATTTCATTCAATCATGACATTGGCACTGGTTTCTAGGGGGGGGGCGAGAGCCCTCCCTTGCCCTGTAGACACTCCCCCTTGGACGGATCTGTCCAATCGCGAGCAAGGGGGAGTGTCTATGCGACTCCCCCTTGCTCGCGATTGGACAGATCCGTCCAAGGGGGAGTGTCTATGCGCGGCGGGGAAAACAGCTGTTCAAACGAACGCTGTCTATAATGTTCCCCGCCGCGGTGATTAACGTGGCGGCGGCGATTTCGGCGGCGGCGGCGGGGGGCCGGATTAAAAAGTCCGCCGGGCCGTATACGGCCCGCGGGCCGTAGTTTGCCCAGGTCTGATGTATATTCTGATGGCTGTTCACTGGAGCATTTCATCATGACATTGAACTTTGTCTCACCTCATGTTTTGTAAACATTTAATCAAAACACAGGACAAGCAGACAATTCTGGCATATTAGGAGAGGAAATGGAGGGGGGGTGATTTGTACACTGTTTACAGAAACTGTGCATGGTCTGCAGGCTAGTGCATGAGATATGTAAATAACCTGTCACTCAAAGCATGGAGGCGGAACGGACTTTGCTTTTTAGAGGAAAGTCCGTTTTATCCCACTGAACAATAAAAAGAGGATTTCTCAGCTCTGGATTAACTCTGTGTGGCAAGACTGGGCACAGATGATAGGAAATCATATTCTCTACATTGTGACATCAAAAATAAAAAAATAAATTTTGGGTTTACATCCACTTTAAAAGGATTGTAAAATCTTGTTTTTTTTATTTATTTTTACAACTTCAGCTCCAGGCCATTTTGCTGGACAATGACTGGGCCACTTTTTGCGATTCGGCACTGCGTCGCTTTAACTGACAGTTGCGCGGTGGTGCGACGTGGCTCCCAAACAAAATTGGCGTCCTTTTTTCCCCACAAATAGAGATTTCTTTTGTTGGTATTTGATCACCTCTGCGGTTTTTATTTTTTGTGCTATAAACAAAAATAGAGCGACTATTTTGAAAAAAAATGCAATGTTTTATTTTGCTATAATATCCCCAAAAATATATATAAAAAAATATATTTTGCCTCAGTTTAGGCCGATACATATTCTTCTACATCTTTTTCGTAAAAAAAAAAAAAAAAAAAAAAAAAAAAAAAAAAAAAAAAAATCGCAAAAGGTGTTTATTGATTGGTTTGCGCAAAAGTTATAGCGTCTACAATAAAGGGGGTCGTTTTATGGCATTTTTATTATTTTTTTTTTTTACTAGCAATGGTGGTGATCAGTACTGCGACCTTATAGCGGACACATCCAACACTTTTGACACATTTTGGGGACCATTGGCATTTTTTTAATGATCAGTGCTATAAAAATGCATTGATTACTGTAAAAATGTCACTGACAGGGAAGGGGTTAACACTAGGGGGCGATCAAGGGGTTAATTATGTTCCCTCATTATGTTCTAACTGAAGGGGGGTGGGACTGACTAGGGGAAATGACAGATCGCTGTTCATACTTTGTATGTCATTTGATCAGTCATTTCTCCCCCTGAAAGAACCGGGAGCAGTGTGTTCACACACACAGCTCCCGGTTCTCGCTCTGTCACAGGCGATCGTGTGTGCCCCTAGTGGCCGCAATGCAAAATCACGGTGGATAATGTTATATTACGTGATTTCGCGCAGCCGAGCAGACCTGCCGCCGTAAAACTACGGTGGGTGGTCGGCAAGCGGTTAAACAAGCATGTCATACTTACTTCATCTGTGTAGTTGGTTTTGCACAGATCAGCCCAGATCCTCCTCGGGTCCCTCTTCGCTGCTCCTGGCCCCTCCCTCCTATCGAGTGCCCCCACAGCATGCAGCTTGCTGGGGGGGCCCCATAATCTCCAATTGCCCGGGGGCCCCCATGAGTTGTCAGTCCGACCCTGGTTGGGAGCATGAAATTGTCCAAAATGTCTTGGTATACCGACGCCTTAAGAGTTCCCTTCAACTAAGAGGCCAAGCCCAACCCCTGAAAAACAACCCCCCCCCCACCATAATCCACCTCCACAAAATGATTTGGACCAGTGCACAAAGCAAGGTCCATATAGACATGGATGAGCGAGTTTGGGGTGGAGGAACTTGACTGTCCTGCACAGAGTCCTGACCTCAACCTGATAGAACACCTTTGGGATGAATTAAAGTGGGGACTGTGAGCCAGGCCTTCTCATCCAACATCAGTTCCTGACCTCACAAATGCTCTTCTAGAAGAATAGTCAAACATTCCCGTCCACACTCCTAAACCTTGTGGACGGCCTTCCCAGAAGAGTTGAATCTGTTATAGCTGCAAAGGGTGAGCCAACTCAATATTGAACCCTACGGACTAAGACTGGGGTGCCATTAAAGTTTGCATGTGTGTTTTACCTCTGGGGTGCACACCCTAATGCAATAGGCTGCGCACGCCTATGCCCGCATTCACACCTAGGCGTTTTTACGCCTGTAGCGCTACGCCGCTGCCGCCAGAGGGCTGAAAACAGATGTCCCTCTATGGAGATGGTTCACATCTCCATGCCGAACGCCTGTCGCCTGCCGCGTGAAAAAAGGTCCCGGACCTTTTTTTCAGGCGTCTTCGAGCGTTCGGCTAGGAGATGGGAATCATCTCCATAGAGGGGGTCATCTTGGGGCACATCTAGGCGGACAATACCGGCGTTTTGTCGCCGCAATTCGCGGTACAAAACGCCGCTATTTTTACCGCGATTTGCGGCGACAAAACGCCGCGATTTCGTCCGCCTAGATGTGAATGGAGCCTTAGGGTAGTGCCCACAAGTTTAAGTTATGGGCGAAATGGCTGGATGTACCAGGATTGGCCCCAGTGGACTTGGTGGTTGATAGACTAATGGGCATCAATGTTGGGTGAATTGTGGATTATGTACAATGATATGAAGGTGACGATTGCGATGGGTTGGGGGAGAGTTGGCTTTGACACCAGATTAGAAGTTCTGTGTTTGTATTTGATGCTGGTCCTTTTTTCTGTCCCTGCAATGTTAAAAGGGACTTTGTATGCCTTGTACCTCTGAAAGCTAAATAAAACTTTGGATTAAAAAAAAAAAAAAACTTTAACAATTAAAGCCCTGTACACACGGCCCGGAATCCCGTCGGGAACAAAAAATGGAGTTACACTTACCGGTAACGTCCTTTCCAGTAGTCTTTCAGGACAGCCACAATAGAGAGATAGGCTCCTCCTCTTCCTGTAGGAAACACTGCACAGCCTTCAAATTCTCTCCTCCCCTTGCCAGACCTCAGTTTTTTACGAGCACCTCCGGTCCGCTGGGGAGACACAAGAACATGTTAGTAATCCATAATTAAACATCAATGTCATACTATGTTCCTGGACTAAAGACAATCACTCCAATCTTCGGGTGGGTAACCAGGGCTGTCCTGAAAGACTACTGGAAAGGACGTTACCGGTAAGTGTAACTCCATTTTTCCCTATGCGTCTTTCAGGACAGCCACAATAGAGGATAATTGAGTACTTACAATTAGGGTGGGACTACGGCTTGCAAGACTTTTCTCCCAAAAGCTTGTTCGCCTGCTGACACCAAGTCTACTCTATAATGCTTGACGAAGGTGGCGTAGCTGGACCAAGTTGCGGCTCTGCATATTTGATCAGGCGTTGCTCCAGCCCTTTCAGCCTGAGAAGTAGCTACTGCTCGAGTAGAGTGTGCCTTTATTCCTGTAGGGACTTCCCTACCAGTCAAGGAATAAGCCTGCCGAATAATTAATCTAAGCCATCTAGCAATTGTGCGTCGAGACGCTTTCTGTCCCTTTCTGGCCCCGGAAAACAAAACAAATAAAGAGTCTGACTTCCTAAAACTTTGAGTCAGCTCCAAGTACTGTAGGATACATCTCCTGACATCTAGTGTACTAAACCTGAATTCTTTCTCACCTGAGGGATTGGAACAAAATGAAGGCAATACAACCTCTTGGCTTCTATGAAACTTAGAAGCAACTTTAGGCAGAAAGGCCGGGTCGGTTTTAAAAACAACCCGATCCGGAAAAACACCACAAAAAGGAGGTCGTATGGACAGGGCTTCCAACTCGCTGACCCTCCTGGCAGTGGTCACTGCAACTAAAAAGACTGTTTTTAACGTTAAATTTCTTAACAAACATTTGTCTAATGGTTCAAAAGGCAACCCTGTTAGCACCTGTAAAACTAACGAAAGATCCCACTTGGGGAAGGGGGGTCCCTGAGAAGGCTTCTGTCTAGACAAAGCCTTAAAGAACCTAATAATCCAAGGATCTGCGGCCAGAGGTCTTTCTAGATATACACTGAGGGCTGAGACCTGACCCTTTAGGGTACTCACTGATAACCCCTTATCTGCCCCACATTGGAGAAATTCCAAAACGGATGTGGAGCTCTGTACTGAAAAGGAACCCTCTCGGCACCACGCATTGAAGCGAAGCCAGACCTTTCTATAGATAGAACGAGTCTCCTTTTTCCTGCTGTTAAGAAGAGTGGCAGTTAGCTTCTCTGAAAACCCTCTAGATCTCAGTAAGGTCTCTTCAGTAGCCATGCCGCCAGGTTCCACCTGTGTACCTGGGGGCAGAGTACTGGTCCCTGCGAGAGGAGATCCTCTCGTAGTGGCAGAAAAAAGGGGGGGTTCTACGGCCAGTTGCTTGAGGACCGAGAACCAAGCCCTCTTGGGCCAGTGGGGCGCAACTAGAATTAGCGAAGTCTTCTCTAGTTGAAACTTCCTTAGGACCAGAGGTAGAAGGACTGGCGGAGGGAACGCGTCGCAAATCCTGAAGTGCCAGGTTTGGGACAAGGCATCTACCCCTCTTGTTCCCTCCCCCTTGCTCTGAGAGAAAAAACAAGGGGTTTTTGCGTTTGCTCTGGACGCAAAGAGGTCTATCTCCGGAGCACCCCACTTCTTGACCAGAAGATGGAAGACTTCCTGATTGAGGGCCCATTCGCCCTCCCTTAGTTGGCTTCGGATGAGAAAATCCGCTGTACTGTTTTCTATTCCTTTTAGGAAAACAGCTGACAGGGATAGGGTGTTCGCCTCTGCCCAGTGAAAAATTTCTGCTGTTATGGCCGACAGGGCTATGCACCTGGTGCCACCCTGTTTGTTCAGGTAGGCTACGGCCGAGACATTGTCTGACCTTACCTGGACGTGGTGCCCCTGCAGCTTTTCCTGGAAGAATATGAGGGCTAGACCGACCGCCCTCAGTTCCTTCCAGTTGGAGGAATTTTTCAGCTCTGTATTTTTCCAGAGGCCTTGCGCGGGAAGTGACCCCAGGTGAGCACCCCAGCCCTTGCCGCTTGCGTCTGTGGTAACAAACTGCGGGAACGGAATATGCCACAGACGACCTTGCGACAAGTTGGAGATTTTTCTCCACCACCATAGAGACCTCTTTACGTGGGATGGGACCTGTACTAGGATGTCTAGTCGTTCTATGCTGTGATCCCAGGTCTTTAGCAGGAAGGCCTGCAGGGTCCGAAAGTGAGAACCTGCCCACTGGACAGCCGGGAGGGTGGAGGTTAACAAACCCAATGTCGACATCAGGGATCGGATTGATACCCGATGACTGCCCTGAAGGACAGCTACCGCCCTGTCTAATTTCAGAGCCTTCTCTAAGGGAAGAAAGACCCTTAAAAGGGTGGAGTCCAAAAGGTACCCTAAGTACGGAATGCGTTGAGAGGGTATTAGGCTGGACTTGTCTAGGTTTAACAGCCACCCTAGAGCCGAAAGGGTCTTCTTGGTTAACTCCAGGTCCCTGCATAGTTGTTCTGGAGATGCCGCAAAGAGAAGCAGGTCGTCCAAGTATGCTATTATGCCTACCCCCTGGAGCCGCAGAAAGGCTATAGGTTCCGCCAGGACCTTTGTGAACACGCGGGGCGAGGAGGATAGACCGAATGGCAAGGCCTGGAACTGAAGGTGCACCACCGTTGTTCCTAAGTCTATCGCTAGACGCAGAAACTCCTGAGACCCCTCTGCAATGGGTACGTGCAGGTACGCGTCTTTGAGGTCCAGGGAGACCATAAAGCAATTCTGAGGTAGGAGGGCCCTGACTGAAAAAATTGACTCCATACGGAATCTCTTGTACGCAACTGACCTGTTCAGTGGTTTTAGGTTTAGGATTAACCTGTACCTTCCAGTAGGTTTCCTTACCACGAAAATATGGGAGTAAAACCCCTTTTTTTCTTCCACTTTTGGGACTCTGAGGACAACATTTTGGTCCTCCAGGTCCTTCAAGGCCCCTAATAGAGCTTTTGCCTTTTCCTTGTCTCGGGGAAGCTGAGTGACCAGGTACCTCTGAGGGGGAGGGAATGAAATTCCAGTGAGTATCCCCTTCTGATGATCGCCAAGACATACCTGTTGGGGGAAAAGGACTCCCATTGTGGGAGGAAGGCCCCCAACCTTCCCCCCACCCTGATCTGGGAGTCATTGTTTCTTAGGGGGCTGGTCAGGAGGGCGAAAAATCGCTCCCCTTCCCCTTCCTCTGGGTGTCCAGACCTTTTTCTGGGCTTCTGTTTTAGGGACCCCTGTGTTTCTTTGGGGACGAAATCCCCTCCCTTTCAGTGGGGCTTTACGTTTGAAGGGGAAAGATTTTTTCTTATCCGCCGTGCGGTCTAAGACTGACTCTAGACCTGGGCCAAACAGGAGGTCCCCTGTGAACGGAATCCCACATAGTTTGGACTTGGAAGCAATGTCCCCAGACCAGGTCTTGAGCCAAAGAGCTCTTCTGGCAGAATTAGCTAAAGCTGCCGACCTAGCCGACATGCGAACTGATTCTGCCGAAGCATCAGCAATATAGGCCACCCCATTTAAAATTGTAGGGAAGGAAGCTAAGATAGTGTCCTTATCCGTTCCTGCCTCAATGTGTTCTTGAATTTTTGAGAGCCAATGCTCCAAATTACGGGCCACTACCGTAACTGCCAATTCTGGCTTTAAGTTCCCAATAACGGACTCCCATGTTTTTTTCAATAGAGAGTCCGCTCTCTTGTCCATGGCATCTGTCAGATTGCCCATATCCTCAAATGCCAAGTCGGTTTTCTTGGAAACCTGTGAAAAGGCCGCATCTAATTTAGGCATTTTATTCCAAACGGAAGTGGGGTCTTCTGAGAAGGGAAATCTTCTTTTAAGGGACTGAGAAAAAAAGGGCTTCCTTTCAGGGTCTTGCCACTCCTTAACAGTATCTACTAGAAGTTCGTGAACCGGGAAGACCCTTCCCTTGTGTTCCCCCAGACCCTTGTACATCTGGTCGTGGAGGCTAAGGGGCTTATTGTCTGTGTGAATGCCTAGGGTCGTGTAAATAGCCCCTAGTAATTCCTCAACGTCGTCAAGAGACAATTTATACCTAGAAGACTTTTTGGGCTCACCGTCCTGGTCTTCCGCCTCTGACTCTGCCTGGGAGTCGGAAGCAACATTCTCTAACAGAGAGTGTTGCGCCTGAGAAGGGCCTGCAAAATCAACTGCTACTGCTGAGGGGTCAGGAGAAACAGGAGCAGGACCCTGATCGTCAGGATGGGTTGTAACCTGTGTGGGGTCCAAAGGGGGCTGCATTCTTTCAAACAATGATTTAAAAGAAGAAAACGTAGAAGCTAATTCTTTAACAGACGCTGCTAAACTATCTTCCTTTTCTGCATCCCTTTCCCTAACAAGAGAAAGTATGCAGTCTCTACATAGCACTTTAGACCAAGAGTCAGGAAGAGAGTCCCTACAGGAGGCACATTTTTTCCTTGAACTATGTGTCCTTCCCGTTTTCTCTAGGCTTTTCTGAAAAGATAAGGGGCCCCCCACACATTAATTCAAAAAAGTGATTTAGTCAAAAAAAATTACATTTAAAAAAAAAAAAAAAAAAAAGAACATTTTTTGTAAGAAAAAAACAGCGGTTACAACCCTGGGGGAATCCCTAGACAGACGCTACTGCTGGGTTCCCACCGTCTTCTCCCCCTCCCCCCCCCCCCCAACCACCAAGGGGCTTTAGAGGGGAAAAAAGACAAGGCCTAAGGTCTGGGATTCCCTCCCCAGGAAACACCCTTACCTGAGGCTGGCTGGAGGAAGCGTCCTTGGTCGGGCCATGCTCCGGAGAAGTCGCCGACATTCTGCGGTGGTTGCGCTTGTCTACTCGCCCCGGCGAGTATCAGACTCCTCCAGCAGACGCGTGGGTGCCTATCAGCGCCGCGACCCGGAACCGGAAGTCGCGGGTCAAAGGGGAGCGTTTCCGAAGCGCGGCCGGAAATGACGTCACCCGCCATTCGGCCCGCGATTTTTGAGAGAGACAAATGCGGCCTGAGAAAGGAGGGTCGCTCGGATCTGCCCCCCCACGCCTCGGTCCTGTGGACACAATAGGGACCCCCCGCAAGCCGGCTGCCGCGCTCGACACGGATTGGGGTGGCGTTTCGGCGGTAAGTCCTCGCCTGATTTTCCAGGAAGGCCTCTGCTCCCTTTGATAGGAAAAAAATTATGTAGCCACAGTCCCCTGACTGCCCAGCTCTGGTTCCTCTGCAGTGTCTCCCCACTGGAGGAAACACTAAGAACTGAGGTCTGGCAAGGGGAGGAGAGAATTTGAAGGCTGTGCAGTGTTTCCTACAGGAAGAGGAGGAGCCCATCTCTCTCTATTGTGGCTGTCCTGAAAGACGGATAGGGAAAAACCGTTGGTTTTCACAACGAGATTCCCGGCAAGCTAGCCTTGCCTAACCCATGTGTACATACGGCCATTCAAAAGAACCGTCGTTCTTTTGAATGGCTAGAATGCGGTGACACCATCGACTACGACGATCATGCGCTTGTCACATTCAATGCCATCGCCACCATCTTGCTACACCCTACACGTCCCTTGTATGCTACCGCGCATGCGTCAAAGTCTAGCCATTCAAAAGAACGACGGTGCTTACGTGGGACAGGTGAGTATACACACGGAGAGGGTTTCTCGACAGGAAACACTGCCGAGAAGCAAGACGAGAAAAATAGAGAGCAGGTTCTCCATTTTTCTCGTCGGGATACCCTGCAGTTTTCCCGACGAGAAACCATACACACGCACGGTTTTCCTTGGTAAAAAGCTTTCCCAGCAGCTTTCTTGCCAAGAAAACCGTGCGTGTGTACAAGGCCAGATAACTTTACTGTTTATTTATGAAATATCTTTTTATCCCATAATGTGCTGGCGGAGTGCAATTCATCAGCCAAAACAGTGCGTCATTCTGACTTCTGAACTCTGGATCCGCAAGCTTCCTTGACTGATGGCAGCCTCAGTGAGCCACTGAGATGGCTGCTCCCCGCCCCTCCACAACTCAGCGCTCCAATGAGCGTGAAGGAGCAGTCAGCATATCTCCACTTGGGGAGGAGTGAGAACCGAGCCATCGGCAGCGTTTGGTGGCTCAGTTCTCAGTATGAATGAAAAAAAATGATATATATATATATATACACACACACACATACATATATACACACACACACACACACACACACACACACACACACACACTCTTTTAAGCTTTAACCACTTGCCTACTGTGCACATATACCCCCTTCCTGCCCAGACGAGATTTTAGCTTCCGGCACTGCTACGCTTTAACTGACAATTGCGCCGTCGTGCGACGTGGCTCCCAAACATTGACGTCCTTTTCCCCCACAAATAGAGCTTTCTTTTGGTGGTATTTGATCGCCTCTGCGGTTTATATTTTTTGGGCTATAAAAAAAACAAAAAAAAAAAAAAACGTAAATTTTGAAAAAAAAAAAAAAAAAAACACAATATTTTTTACTATAATAAATATCCCATTTTTTTAAAAAAATATATATTTTCTCAGTTTAGGCCGATACGTATTCTACATTTTTTTTTTTTTTTTTTACCAAAAATATCGCAATAACCTGGTTAGCGCAAAAGTTATGCCTACAAAATAGGTGACCGATTTTTTTTTATTCATTTTTTTACTAGGAATGGCGGCGATCTGCGTTTTTTTCGGGACTGTGACATTATAGCGGACACATCGGACACTTTTGACACATTTTTGGGACCATTCACATTTATACAGTGAACAGTGCTATAAATATGCATTGATTACTGTATAAATGTGACTGGCAGGGAAGGGGTTAACCACTAGGGGGCGGGGAAGGGGTTAAATGTGTATCCTGGGGGTGTTCTAACTGTGGGGGAAGGGGGGTGACTGGGGGAGGTGACCGATCTGTGTCCCTATGTACAAGAGACACAGATCGGTCTCCTCTCTCCCTGACAGGACGTGGAGCTGTTTACACACAGAGCTCCACGTCCCTGCACAGTTACTGCGCAATCGCGGGTGCCCGGCGGCCATCACGGCCGTCAGGCACGCGCACTGTGTTCCCAGTGAAGCGACGGGTGCGCACGCCCTAGAGGCTTTAAATGACAGGACGTCCTGACGTCCTGTCGGAACAATAGAGCATTCCGCCCGCCGTCATTTGACGGCGGGCGGTAAAGGGTTACTGAAGGAAAAACATTTTTTTTAAATAACAAACATGTTATACTTACCTCCACTGTGCAGTTCGTTTTGCACAGAGTGCCCCCGATCCATGTCTTCTGGGGTCCCTCGGCGGCTGTCTCTGGTCCTCCCCGCAATTAGTCACCACAGTCATGCGAGAGCTCGGATGGTGGTCACCAATTGCAGGCGCGCTCCTGTGATACAGTGAGCAGGCATAGCCCCTCACTGTATCCCTCAGCGTGCCGCATCACGATATGTGATTAACCGCAGCGCCAGCCAATGGCGGCCAGGCTGAGCGGCAAAGAGGATATTGGGGCCGTGTGGGACTTTCGAGGGGTCAGGTAAGTATAACAGGGGCTTGGGGGGGCGGCAGCAGCAGCAGATGTTTTTTCACCTTAATGCATAGATTGCATTAAGGTGAAAACACATTTTCCTTTACAACCATGGGCGTCCGCTCCATAGGGCAAGGGGGGTCGTTTGCCCCCCCCTAGAATCACCAGGGAGAGCCAGAAGCAGGGCCGAACTGGACCTGGGGCTGATTTAAGCGGTGACTGCAGCGATCCCCTCCCCTCTAGCTGTCCCTTATTTAGAGTGCCTGTCCCTCTTCTGGATTCAAATCCATTTGTCCCTCATTCCAAAAGGTTCCTCTTTTAGACCTGAAATAAATATACTGTCAATATAGTGTAGTGTTTCAGTCAAGGGAAAGAGGTGCTGTGTAATGTGAAGGGGTCCAGTGATGCAGGGTGCTGTGTAATGTAAAGGGGTCCAGTGATGCAGGGTGCTGTGTAATGTAAAGGGGGGCAGTGATGCAGGGTGCTGTGTAATGTAAAGGGGTCCAGTGGTGCAGGGTGCTGTGTAATGTAAAGGGGGCCAGTGGTGCAGGGTGCTGTGTAATGTAAAGGGGGCCAGTGATTCAGGGTGATGTGTAATGTAAAGGGGTCCAATGGTGCAGGGTACTCTGTAATGTAAAGGGGGCCAGTAATGCAGGGTGCTGTGTAATGTAAAGGGGTCCAGAACTGTGGGGTGCTGTGTAATGTAAAGGGATCCAGAGCTGTGAGGTGCTGCGTAATGTAAAGGGGTCCAGAACTGTGGGGTGCTGTGTAATGTAAAGGGATCCAGAGCTGTGAGGTGCTGCGTAATGTAAAGGGGTCCAGAGGTGCAGTTGTGGAGAGGGGGGTACACAGTAGTGACAAAGATATTGAAAGATGCAGGGGGCACAGTGGGGTGTTTTTACATTTTAACGTGGGGGGGGGGCGCTTTTAACCCCCGCTAGTGGTCGAAGAAAGGGTAAAATGCGACTGTGTATCGCCGCTGCTGAAGCGCCCCCCTCTGAAAAAATGTCAGCGGATGCCCATGTTTACAACTCCTTTAAGTGGTTAAACTGATCTAATTTACAAACAGAGGTTCATTACTTTCATCTCAAAGAACCTAGAGATATATTGTTTCTCTTTATCACTGTTGATAAACATTTGCGGTTAGAGTTTAATCTGATACTTTTGCTAGCTCTCCTGGGCTCTGCACTTGTTTAAAATGAAGTAGGGATATGCTCCATTAAGACCCCTTTCACACTCGTATTGAAGGCGCTATAGCATTAAAAAGAACGCCTGCAATCCGCCCTGTCACAGCTGTCACATTCACACTGGAGCGGTACACTAGCAGGACAGCAAAACAAGTCCTGCTAGCTGCTTCTTTGGAGCGGAGAATGAGTGGTGTGTGTTTACCCCTCCTCCTCCGCTGCTGCCCATTGAAATCAATGGGACAGGACGGCTATACCGCCTGCAATGCGCTGCCTTAGAAGCGCATTGCGGGCGGTTTTAACCCTTTTGCGGCCGCTAGTGGGGCTAAACCCACCCCGCTAGCAGCCAAAATGTGCCACAAATCCACCCATAGAATCGGCGGTAAAATGGGCGCCTCAGTGTGAAAGGGCTCCAAGACTGTGGAGGGGTTGAATGGCATTAACTATTTTTTTTTTAACAATTGTGCAGCTCTAATACTAGGGATGTGCAAATGTCGTGGCACAACCATTGGTATAGGCCAAACATTTGACTGCTTGTCCTTTTGGCAAACACCGCAATTTGCAGGATGTTTGCTGGGTGTTTGACCTGACAACCACCCTGCAATATACAAAAGAAAAAATACCGCGCTATCTAATGATGCGTGAGTGGAGCAGCTAACACAGCAAGAGATCAATTTGCTAGAATAAATATTGTGGAAAAAGTGTAGCGCTAGAAATGATTTGAATTCCTAGTGATGAATTCATAAATAAATAGAACAATGTTCATATACAACACCACATGTGACAATGGATAGTGTTACCATTAGTAGTAGTCCATAAACCTCCAATAAATGGATATTAATGACAAGAAACTGGACGGAGACAGGTTATCATTAGTATCCATTTATTGGAGGTTTATGGACTACTACTAATGGTAACACTATCCATTGTCACACGCGGTGTTGTATATGAACATTGTTTATTCAATTTATGAATTCATCACTAGGAATTCAAATAATTTCTAGCGCTACACTTTTAACCACCCTGCAATACACTGAACGCAGCACAGTGCATTCTGACCTCAAATTGGGCAAAGCATATTCACAGTCCGTACAAAACATTTCCATGATCCCCATGCCTAGTTAGTAGTAGTTTAAATGAGCAATATAACAGAATGATGATGGTAAAAGAACATACATTAATGGTGTAGTACTTTTAAAAAATAACCTCAATGTTAGTATCAGTCGCTCTACCGGTGGAACACCAATTCGACAGTTTGTGTCCTGACGCTGCAAATGGGGAGATACCAAAGCCAGCAATTGGTCAATACTGTAAGACAAAATAAGTAACATCTATTAGATTACATTTAACACATAAGAGCTTAAGCAGATTTGGGGTGTGAGTGTTATAGGTACACTTAGGGTTAAGAGGTTAGGGTTAGGCAGTTAGGGTTAATGGGTTAGGGTTAGGTTTAAAGGGTTAGGGTTAAGGGTTAATGGGTTATTGTTAGGCGTTTAGGGTTAATGGGTTAGAGTACTCCCCTTGCTAGGGACATACGGGTGTAGATAAAAAAAATTGTCAGAATGTACGGAGATCTTTATACATCACCCAGAACTGGCCTCTGCTTTGGCGCTGTCATATTATTGGGTGAATCCAATAGCATTATGTCACAAATCAGCTTGCTTTTGGAACAAGTACAAATCGTACTGCAAATCACAAGTAGGCTCCAGAAATCGCAAACAAATACAAAAGAAAAAAATATCGGAACAAAATCGTATGCGACTGGGAAAGAAATCGGACTGCTAAATCGCACTCAAAATGGTGCGATTTGTAAATCGTACCAGTGTAAACCAGGGCTTAATTTGAGTTTTTTTAATCCAGAGTTAATTCAAATGCTACCCAATTGGTCAAAAAACATTGGGGTAGATTCAGGTAGGACTTGCGCCGACGCATCGCCATATGCGCAAGTAAGAATTTGCGCCCACGCAACTACGCCTGAAATTAGGCTTCTTCCTACAGAAGTAGTTTCTCTCCGCCGGCGCATTTAATGCGCATTTTACGATGTGCGCATCTTGCGCTCCCACCGTTTTCCCTCAGCAAATATGCAACAAACGCTGATTCACAAACCTGCGCGTGTCAGCCGCAGTCAGCGCGCAAGCTGTACGGCCAGCGCAAACTTGCTCCTCATAAAAGCAGGGGCAACTTGGCAACAGACGTCCACAGGTCAGCTGGAGAGCAACTACAGCAGCACCAATACGGACGAGCTGAGCAAGCAGAGCACCCACACTTGCAGGACATCACATCTGTGTTCCAACATGCCAGGGGCAGCCATGGTTCTAGCAATACTACTGAGTGAACCGACTCGTAGGAGGGCACGGGAGAGGATATACAGAGTGCGCAGGAACGTCTTTGCCATGGGGGATTCGGAGGTGTTTCGCAGGTTTAGATTCAGCCCTGAAGTCAACCTGGAATTAGCCACAACCCTGCATGACGACATCACCAGCAAGACACATCGTGGACATGCAGTGGAGCCACTGGTCAAGGTAGTGGCAACACTGCATTTCCTTGCAAGTGGATCTTTTCAACGCACAAGTGGAGTGGTGGCTGGGATGTCACAATCCTCCATGAGCAGATGTGTGCATCAGGTTGTCCCCGCAATCCTCAGACGCATGTCCCACCACTTCATCAAACGCACCCAGGAGGACCTGCGGCAGAAGGCAGTGACAGATTTCTATCAAATTGCCAGATTCCCACGCACTGTGGGGGCCATTGATTGCACACATGTGGCACTACGGCCCCCCCATGACAGAGCACATATACTGCAATCGGAAGCATTGGCATTCAATCAAACACCCACGGTTCTGCCATGACAGCTTCATATACCGTCAGAGCCCCACCCCCACAGAATTTGAACAGAACGTGTATGGGGACAGCTGGCTGGTTGGTGAGTGACATGGGTGTCAGGTATGACTGTCCCCCCCCCCCCATGATGCAGACATCACGAGGGGCACATGCATGACTAACATCCTCCTGTCTTTTCCCTTCCAGGTGACACGGCATATGCACTTGGACCCCATCTCATGACTCCATTCCGGAATCCCCAAACCCCAGGAGAGGAAAGATACAATGAATGAATGAAAAACTTACATAGCGCGGCACATGCGAACCAAATCGCCTCTGGGCGCTAGTTGTTCCCGTCTCCTTTGATATCAAAAGAGATGGGTCTTGATCTTTCTCCTGAACGTAAGGTGATTTTCCTCCAACCGAATGCTGGTTGGTAAAGCGTTCCATAGTCTGGGACCCTGGACCGCGAATCTTCTTTCTCCTTTGGACTTGTAATTGGCTTTTGGGATTTGGAGCAGATTTTGGTTGGTGGATCGCAGAATGCGATTGGAGTGGAGCTTTTATTTTTTCGCATAGATAATGGGGAGCATTCCCATGGATACATCTATGCGTTAGACAGAGTGCTTTAAAAACAATTCTGTCTTTAACTGGCAACCAATGAAGCGATCTCAGTGAAGGTGAGATTGATTCCCAGGGTTTTTTCCCAGTCACTAGTCTGGCGGCCGTGTTTTGAACGACTTGCAGACGGGCGATTTGGTACTTTGGCAGACCGAGGTAAAGGGCGTTTGCATAGTCCAATCTGGAGTTTACAATCGCTCCCACCACCGCCATGTCTTCTTTTGGAATAAAAGGAGTGAGTTTGCGTAGTAGGCGCAGCAGATGGTGAGATCCGCTGACCACTGACCCTATTTGTGCGTCCATTGTCATGTAGGAGTCGAAGATGACCCAGAGACTTTTGCGCTAGGGGCGATGATTTTGCCCAGAATGGGCGGGGGTGTCCACGTTGTTGCAGGTTGAATCATACGCTTGGCGTGAAACAGGAGAAGTTCTGTTTTCGCTCTGTTGAGTTTAAGATTACCATTTGTCATCCAGTTCTCCATCGAAGAGAGGCATGTCTCTAGATTGAGATGGTGATCCTTTTTGTTGCAAATGTGGAAATACAGTTGCGTGTCGTCTGCATATGAGTGATAAAGCAGTTTTTGGCTGCTAATGATTTCAAAAAGAGGACGAAGATAGATGTTGAACAGCACCGGCGACAGAGGCGATCCTTGAGGGACTCCGCACGATACCGTGCGTTTCTCAGAAGTAAAAAGGTCCCAATTTCACTGTTTGTGATCGGTTTTCCAAAAAAAAAAAAAAAAAAAAAAAAGAACCAAGGTAAATCACCTTCTGTGACTTTGGCTACGTCAGCTAGCGAGTCAGTAATAGTTTGTGGTCTACAGTGTCGAAGGCAGCACTTAGGTCCAGCAGAACCAGGAGACAAGATTCTCCTTCGTCTGCGGCCTCGAGAGCGTCATCCCATATTTTGAGCAATGCTGTTTCCGTACCGTGTCCGGGGCGGAAACCCGATTGAAATGGATCAAGTAGGTTATGGGTATCTAGATGCTGTTGCAGCTGTTGTACCACTACTTTCTCCATTACCTTGGAGAGGACATTTAGGCCTGTTATGGGACGGCGGTTAAGTGGGTCCTTGGGGTCTAGGGTGGGTTTCTTCAAGATGGGTTGAATTATGCCCTCCTTCAACTGGGAGGGCACTATACCTTCCTTGAAAGACTGGTTTATAAGCTGCGTGATGGGAGGTGCCATGATGTCGGCGCATTCCTTCAGCAGTTTAGTGGGAATGATATCATTGGGCGCTGTGCTGTTTCGCAAAGTACTTTTATTTTTTGCGATTTAAAGGAGCAAAGACTCAAAAGTTTGAAAAAAAAAAACAAAAAAAAAACTTTACTAGATTTAGACCAAAAATTTATTCTACAAAAAAAAATCCCAATAAGTGTTGATTAATTGGTTTGTGAGTTTACAAACTACGACATACAAAAATTATTTATGTACTTGCTAGTAATAGCGGTGGTTAGAGACTTATGGTGGGACTGTAAGTGCGGTGGCAATCTGACACCAACTGCAGTTAGTGCACACCAGGCTGCGTTGCCGCAAGTTGTCACAGCCAGGTGCCCACACTTGTGGTGCCGGCACTGGGCAGAGGCAAGGGAGAGAAGTGAGGATTCAGGAGGCCGTATAGCTGGATCGTGGGACAGGTGTGTGTGTTCATTAAAAGTCAGCAGCTATGCTTTCTGTAGCTGCAGACTTTATAAACCCAAAAATGAGTGGAACTTGGCTTTAAGCACTGGTGGGGAGAACCTCTGGGGGAATCAAGGATGGAAGAGGACCCAGGGGTCCTAGTAGATAGGCACAGCAATGGAACGCAATGCCAAGAAGCTGCCAACAAAGCAAACAGAATATTGGCATGCATTAAAGGGGATCAACTCAAGAGATAAAAAAAAAAAAAAAAGAGAATTCTCCCACTTTACAAGATTCTGGTCCGGCCGCACCTGGAGTATGTCCAGTTCTGGGCACCAGTCCTAAGGAAGTATTTACTGGAAATGGAGCGAGTGCAAAGGGCAACAAAGTTGACAAAACAGGGGTCCTCAAACTATGGCCCTCCATTTGTTTAGGAACTACAATTCGCATCATGCCTCATCATGTCTGTGAAAGTCAGAGTTTAACAATGCCTCATGGGACTTGTAGTTCCATAACAGCTGGGAGGGCCGTAGTTTGAAGATCCCTGTAATAAAGGGACTGGAGGATACTCGTTATGAGGAAAGGTGTCAAGCACTGAGCTTATTCTCTGGAGAAAAGACACTTGAGAAGGGATACAATCTCAATTTACAAATACCGTACTGGTGACCATTAAGACTATTAGTATTGCTATTAGATAAGCACCTGAATGACCGCAACATACAGGTATATACCATGTAATATTGACATATAATCACACACATAGGTTGGACTTAAGCCTTTCAACCTCCCCAACTATGTAACCAAGTACCATAGTTTGGTGCCGTTCCATGAGCATACTCAATTTTGAAGCATGACATGCTGGGTATCCATTTACTTACCATGCAACGTAAAAATTGCAACACCCACCATTCTCTAGGGCCTGTGCTTAAAAAATATATGTTTGGTGTTCTAAATAATTTTGTAAAAGTAGATTTACACAGTCAGAATTGGCCTGTGTTGAACGATGCATACCAACAGGGAAACTGGACTTCTGATTGCAACAATAGGAAACAAATGCCATTGCCAAGTACACGTAAAATAAACATTGTTTCTGGGATTAATCCAGCCCTTTTGAAATGAAAGCAAAAGCATATACCCATTTTGCATTAACATACAAATATATAAAATAGTCATTTGTTGATTTGTTGGCCCTACTCACACCACAGAATTGCAGTGCAGATGCATTTTTATGTGTACTGATGCATTTTCAAAGCATTCCAGTGCACTTATCCCCCCAAATCACTTGTACAACGTTTGCCATTTGCGGGGTGTTGCTATGTGAGTTTTTGATGCGTATTGCCTCATTCTAGCAGAAAGAAATGCAAAATGTTCTACTTTTGTTAACTGTACTGGAACACATTGCAAAAGGGGTGAACTTTGCCATTGAAATCTATGCAACCTACTGTCCATGCTTTTTTGAAGAAAAACGCACTGGACTATATTTGGTGTGAACCGGCCCTTAGTCTGCAACACCGTTTTGTAAAGAAACATTTTAGTGGCAAGTTGTGTTTGTTTATAGGTTTTATTTACATTAGGTTATTTCCCTCCAATCACTGCCGGTTCACACAGGGGAAGCACAACTTGCAGCACGGCAAGGCGATCTGCACTTGACTTCAGAAGCGACTTGCAAAATTACTTCTTCATTGAAGTCAATGCAAGTCGCCCTGAAGTCGTCCCAAAGTCATACAGCAGGGATATGCAATTAGCGGACCTCCAGATGTTGCAAAACTACAAATCCCATCATGCCTCTGGGTGTCATGCTTGTGACTGTCAGAGCCTTGCTATGCATCATGGGATTTGTAGTTCTGCAACAGCTGGAGGTCCGCTAATTGCATATCCGCGCCATACAGGAACCTTTTTCCAAGTCGGAGCAACTTGAGTCGCTCCTTTTCAATTTGTTTTTATTGGGAGTTTTAACAGAATAATAAAACACATTTATACTGAGAGTTACATAATATTGCAAAATACACCTTGCTTCGTCAGTAGGGATAACAATGACACATCACGTAAGACTTGCAAGAAAAGGAATTCTTCCGTTTTGTAGGTTAATTGGCTACGTTACCCTTAGATCAATTCTAGGTACGGTATCAATACCATGCTCCCGGCACCCCCATTGGAATCAAACTGTGCCACAGACCACTGTGGATCATAAAAAGCAGGCAGTTGAGCCAAGATTTTACAATCCCAGACCGCCCACCCAAAAATGAACATGTAGCCATTTAGGGCTTTACACATGCCACAGCAAAAATTAAACCCCCTGTCACATTCATGGTATTTATGATAATGGGTCCACAAACTGTTCAATTGTGAGCAATGCACAGGGCTATGAAAGGATAGATTGACATCTTCAGGGTTAAAAGGGGCAGTGAAGAGGCCACATATTGCCTCCCAGCCACCCGTCAAACATCTGAAAAGTATAACCAAAAGTAAAAAATTCAATAAGAAACAGACCGCTGCACACCCTAAAGAGTTAACTACTGACTTTATTAAAGCTATAAGCTATATCAAAAACATACATAAGACATAAAAACTGGTCCCCTATAGATAATAGGTGGACCTACTCAGATCATTCCCCATTAAAAAAGAACCCCAATAATGGCAAATACTGGTAACTAAACAAGCTTGATTCCCCCCACAGGAGGACCGAGATACATGAATAGCAAATCAGATAGCAAAACCCCCCCTAGATGAAGTTGCTAACTAAACATACCCCTGATAGTTTCCACAGGACAGTGATTCCCTGTAATAACAGGTGATATATGTCCACTGTCCGTGTGTGGAAAAGCAGCACTGAAAGAACACCTGGAAATACATATACAACCACATAAATGTGGTAAAATAAGGACACCACTCCACTCGGATGGATAGCTTATAACAGGCAAAATATCAATGAAAATACCAGAGGGACATGAACCTAATAGATTTGTTTTAAGTCTTTCCATAGGGATCACCATATCAAACTGGTTTAACATCTCTTCCAAAATGTATGACCGGAGGGGCATGGGATGGAGATGGACAATTCAAATTGTCATATATATGGATAGTATATCTTGAAGAATCTATGTGCGCAATAGAAAAATGACTATATGTTTGAACACAATATTAAAACTTAACGCAATGTGCGACATGTATCTGTTATAGTGAAATATCCCATGCCATCATATTTGGTAAATCTAAAATGTATTATTTGCATACTGTGTTATGTGTCGCATATACCTTTTAGTGTGCTATATATTACACAGCTTGCCCGCCCCTTCACTCTCTTCCTTTCTCTTCCCTATCATAAGTATACGATATATGTGTGTTGTCTATGGGATAATATATAGAACCATATCCATTATTTATCAATATTTGGTTCCTTACATCGGGCATCGAATGGAGAATGGATGGTGTATGGACCAATTATGTTGTTGATCTAAAATGGGGAGTTAACTGACCAATGGATCCTAGGCTGGATAGACGATCTAATGACATGCCAATGATTGAAAGATATGCATGATGTGGGTGTCTGAATGCATATTGTCTTGTACTCCATTAGGGAGATGTTTTATGTCCATGTGCTTTTCCACACACGGACAGTGGACATCACCTATTATAGGGAACCCCTGTCTTGTGTGGAAACTTTTAGGGGTACATTTAGTTAGCAACTTGGCTCTTCATCTAAGGGGGGTGTCAGATTTGTTGAGGGTGGGTGTGCTATTCATGTATCTTGGTACTCCTGTGGGAGAAATCGAGCTTTAGTTACCAGTATATGCCGTTATTGGGGTTCTTTTAATGGGGAATGATCTGGGTAGGTCCACCTATTATCTATTATCTAGTTTTTATGTCTTATATGTTTTTGATATAGCTTATAGCTTTAATAAAATCAGTAGTTAACTCTTTAGGGGGTGTGCCGCGGTCTGTTTCTTTATTTTTTATTTTTGGTAATACTTTATATCAAATTGCACCTCCCGATAATATCGGTGAGTACTGCAGCCTTCATAATCAGGTGGGAATCCCATATTCTCTTTCTTTAAAACATCTGAAAAGCACTGCAGATCACTTGTCAGAGGGGCTGCATAGGCTGCCACACAGCAGAATGAGCCCCGACTTGCTGGAAAACAAATTAGTTACCAATTTATCTTTCCTCATGACAATGGGTTGAGCACATAGGCCCGGATTCACAAAGCACTTACGCCGACGTAAATCACTTTATGACGACGTAGTGCAAATGTGCTCCAGACCCACAAACCAACATACGCCTAAAAACAGGCCATCCTACGCCGACGTATCTTGCACACGCCGGCGTAGCGTGGGTGCAAATATGGGCTGAACGCATGTTGCTTCTCCCATTGATTGGGCATTCAAATATGCAAATGAGGAAAATAGGCGATGAACGTACGCGCAGTGCACGCAAGTTGTATGTCCGGCGTAAAGTTATTTCCCATAAAGGAGGTGCAACTCAGCAACAGACGTGCACAGGTCAGCTGGAGAGCAGCTGCAGCAGCACCGTTACGGACGAGCTGAGCAACCACACTTGCAGGACAACACATCTGTATGCCAACATGCCAGGGGCAGCCATGTTCAGCCATGGTCATAGCACTACTGCGTCCACAGGCAAGGAGGAGGGCACAGGAGAGGATTTACCGAACGTGCATGAACGTCTGACATGGGGGAATCGGAGGTGTATCGCATATTCAGATTCAGCCCTGATGCCTTCCTGGAATTAGCCACAGCCCTGCATGATGAAATCACCAGCCAAACAGAACGCTCACATGCAGTGCAGCCACTGGTCAAGGTACTGGCAACACTCCATTTCCTCGGCAGTGGATCTTTCCAACGTATAAGTGGAGTCGTGTCTGGGATGTCACAATCCACCATGAGCAGATGTGTGCACCAGGTTGTCCCCGCAATCCTCACATGCATGTCCCACCACATCATCAAACCCACCCATGAACACCTGCGGCAGAAGGCAATGCTGGATTTCTAAAGAATTGCCAGATTCCCACGCACCTGCGGGGCCATTGATTGCACACATGTGACACTACAGCCCCCCCGTGCCACAGAGCACATGTTCCGCAATCATAAGCATTCCATCAACGTACAGGTGATAGCCGATGCCCAATGCCTCATATGGCACGTCCGTGCCAAACACCCCAGGTCCAGGCACGACAGCTACATATACCATCAAAGCAACATCCCAACAGAATTTGAACAAAACGTGTACAGGGACAGCTGGCTGGTTGGTGAGAGACATGGGTGTCAGGCATGACTGTCCTACCCCATGATGCAGACATCACGAGGGACACATGCATGACTAATATCCTCCTGTCTTTTCCCTTCCAGGTGACTCGGCATATGTACTTGGGCCCCATCTCATGACTCCATACCGGGACCCCCAAACCAGAGGAGAGAGAAAATACAATGATGCACACATACGTACCCGTGCAGTGGTGGAACGCACATTGGCCTCCTGAAGTCCCGTTTCCGATGCCTGGATAATTCTGGGGGGACCCTGTTGTATTCTCCGAACTTTGTGTGCCGTGTCATCGGTGCATGTTGCACAACTACGCCATGAGAAAGGGCCTGGAGATTGACATACGTGAAGACCTGACCCCCGAACCAGACAGTCCCCCCCTGTTCGAGGCTACCCCGTCTGCTGAGGGAGCAGCAGTCGCCTCGTGGAACGCATGTTTGCAAGTTAAACACACACATTCATCATGGCACAAGGAGGATGCACGCTTGCACACCACTGTGGTCCCTAGCTCACACACACCACATCGGAATAGCCCAAGTCCACCATGCAGGACTTGGGAGCAGCAACGCCGAGCCAAGGCTCCAATGGTGTCGCTGTCCATTCATACCACATTCACACGGTCGTGGGCATAATGTCTCCCCGACGACCCAGGGTGACACCTTACTGGCAGGAGTGTCACCCCCACATTCACACTGTAGCCTGCACTACTGGACCGTGTGCAGTCTTAAAAATAAAAGACTCTTCACCAGAGCATATAGATAAAAAAAGGCTCTTCACCAGAGCATATAGATAAAAAAGGCTCTTCACCAGATTTAGCTGCAGGTGGGGGGGGGGGGGGGGGTATCCGGAGCAGGCTCATCCTCAGGTCTGCCAGGTGTTGGCTGCCTGCCCTCCAACGTCAGGGCAATGTGGGTAAGCACCGAATTGGTCTCTGCCTGCATCCGCAGGTGGTTAGCTGATGGTGCCTCCGAGGAGGAGGAGGAGGAGGAGGAGGAGGAGGAGGAGGAGGAGGAGGAGGGTGAGGGGAAGGAGGAGGAGGGTGGAGGGTGGAGGAGGAGGGTGGAGGGTGGAGGAGGAGGAGGATCTTCCCATGATGAGGGAGGAGGGTTGGGAGGGTGCAAGGATGATGGGATCCTCCTGAACGAGGTAGACCACTTCCTCCAGGTTCCCGTGCTCCTCCTCTACCTCAAGAGGTGAGGTATGGGCACTCATCCCTGGATGGGGTGGATCCAGCAGCCGACAGCCCAGCTCCCTCCAGCACATCTGTGGATGACACAAAACATTCACATGTTGGTGGACCCACACACTTGTCACATGTTCCCTTGCACCCCCTCACATGCTACACACCGTATAGGAGATAAAACACTTACCTGACCTCAAGGACTGGTCAATGGAGTTGAATCCCTCCATGCCCTCCACCTGCTCACTCTGCAAGCATTGGGCGATAAACTTCCTCATCGGTCAACTGCACATTACAGGCTGGTCCTCCTCCCGTGCCCCTGGCATGCTTCCTTATAAGTGCCAGTTTATCCCGGACCTGACGTCTCAGGTCAATTTTTTTTTGGATATCCTCTGGGGTCCTGTTGGCATTCCCCACGGCACGGACCTGCAGGCCGAGCTCCCCAGGATTGCCTTCTTCCGTGCCTTGCTGGTCTGGGAACTCAGGGCACCATGTAGGAACTTATCATATTTGACTATCCCTGCAACTATGATAGCCTTCTTGTTGAAGTTTTTTTTCTTCCTCTCCTTGCCTGCATTTCCAACAGCCGCCATCGCTCTACAAAAAGTACCTTGTTCGGGGGGAGGGGGGGGAGAGCAGGATGTACTTTAGCGCCGGACGGGCGCATGTCTGGGCGTATTTATGCGTTCGTCGTAACTCAGGCAGTTGTACCGGCGTAGTTGTGAGCATGCGCACATGGGAGCGATCATACGTCCACTTCACTGCGCATGCTCCGTTCAGGATATGCCGGGCGCAAAACACTGCTCCACGCTCGATCATTTGCATAAGGTCACACCCACTTACGCCGGCGAAATTAAGTTACGCCGGTACAACGTTAGGAGCAAGTGCTTTGAGAATACTGTACTTGCCTCTGAGTTGCGTCGGCGTACCGCATATGAGATGTGCTACGCCGGTATAAAGATGCGCCGATATACGTGAATCTGGCCCATAGACTTTAATGGAAGTTGCCTCCAATTTGGATACTCATTTATATTGGATCAGACAGGAAGATTACCCAGGCATTTCTCAAAAGTTGCTTCAAAGTTTCTTCAAAGTCACATCAAGTAGTACTCAAATCGCCTGGCAAAGTTGCACCGCAAGTGACAGTGTAAACCAAGCCTTAGGCCTTACGCACACTGGACATTTTTAACCCTGCTTTTGGGGGTGTCTGGTTTTTCTGCCTCTTAGGCCCCGTACACACGACCAAACATGTCTGCTGAAACTGGTCCGCGGGCCAGTTTCAGCAGACCTGTTCGGTCGTGTGTAGGCCCGAGCGTGCAGGATTCCAGCAAACATTTGCCCGCCGGGCCTTTTCCCAGCGGACAAATATTCCTGGACTTGTTTTAAAACAGTCCGCTGGAATCCTGCCCGCTCGGACATGTTCGGTCGTCTGTACAGACCTACCGTACATGTCCGAGCGCCCGCCATCCCTCGCATGCGTCGAATGACTTTGACGCATGCGTGGAAGCATTTAACTGGCAGGCCCGCCCACGTATTGTTTACGCACGGATTTCTGTACGATGGTTAGTACAGCCGCCACTGTTAGGAGTTTAGCATGCATTCGTAATGCAAGAAAAAAAGAAAAAAAGAAAAAAAAAAAAAAGTAAAAAGCTTTTCAAAATAACCAATAGCTAGCAAAAGTGTGCACCATTTAGGACTGGTTCACAACAGATGCTTTCCAGTGCAGTTAATTTCCGTGCTTTCAACAAAAGTACAACCTCCTGCATTTGTTTGTCAGGAACGCATCAAAACCCATGTAAACACAGGAAAGCACATTGTCCTCAATAAAGAAAAAAAATAAAAAATTTGCAAGTGTCAAAAACGCACATCAATGAATATCCAAAAATTGCATTTGGAATACAGAAATTATGGTGCAACAAGCCCTTAAAACAGGCAAGGCTGGAGAATGTAAAAGGAGGGAACAGCTATTTGGGCCCGCCTTCATGGTCTTGCTGTAGCCCCGCCCCCTTTTCCCCCTGCTAAATACATTTTTATAGGAGAGTTATTATGGAGACAGTTTTAGGTTACTGTCTCTAAAAATTGTGAGGTGAGCTTTTATCCAATTAAAAGCAGCGGAAAGTTCTCGAAAACCCAGGAACCTATAAATATCCCTGTCTGACAGCAATTTTTGCAGTTAGTCAAGCCTTCAACTAAGAGCTACTCTCCCACCCCTCCCTTGTCGTTGGCACTTATGTGGTGTTATAGTAACCCTGGATGTCTAGGGGGGACTTTGTTATTTTTATATTTTTGGCTCGAGTTCTAATAACAGCTTCTGGATAGATTTAATTTTACTGGAATTTTATGATTGAATAAAATTTTAGATTTATGCAAACCAATAACATGCCACGGCCATTATTTATGCCAATAGTTATTTTGTGTTTTTTATTATACAAGTTTATTCTGGGAATTCTTTAGATTGATTCTTATCAATCTTTTGAGTCTAAGGGGCATGGGCTGCATGCGGATTGCATGCAGCCCATGCGGTCTCCCATAGAGAGATCGCAAGGAGAAAGGGCGAGAAAATAAAGAAAAAGGAGTCATGAATTTCAATTTGTACTTAAATGCATTAATAGTATATGAAAAAGGCACATTCATCCACTGTACAATTGCCAAGTTAAAATAAAAAATAAAGCACTTCACAAGTCACGTCAGACCTGGTGAGCAAAAGCCTAAAGGCTCGTACACACGGTCGGACATCCAACAAAATTTCCCTTGGATTTATGACTTAATTGATTTGTCCGATCACACCCATAGCATACACACACTCGGACTTTTTCCTCAACCAACACGAACGTAGTGACGTTTTAACGTACGGCCACGCGATTCAAAGAGGAAGTTCAAGTTTCGTACGTCCCGCGTTGCGTTCCATCAGCTACTATATAGTTAGTTTACGTTTCGTGTGAGTGCTTTCCCGATTTCCATTTTCGTGCCTTTTTGCTCGTTACTTTGCGTGCGTTCGCTCGATAACGAGATGTTGCGGAATCCAGCGAGAGAACGGGCTATTTATGGTCTTGGAGTTCTGGCTATTGCTCAAGCCCGGACCAGGACCAGGAAGAGGAGGACTGTTTGGACCAAAAATTGGTTGCTTCATCGGGACCAATTTTCACATATGGCATTGCTGAGGGAGCTGCAGGAAAATAATCCGAATGATTTTCGGAACTATCTTCGGATGTCCGATGCCTGCTTCCAGCGTCTTCTAAACTTGCTGTCCCCATATATTAGCAAGAAGGACACCTGTATGAGGCCTGCTATTCCTGCAGAGCAACGGCTCATAGCCACTTTGCGATATTTGGCGACAGGGAGAAATCTACAGGACATAAAGTTTACTACTGGGATCTCTCCCCAGGCTCTGGGACACATAATTCCGGACACTTGCTGTGCCATTATTCAAGTCCTGCAGAAGGACTATATTCGGGTAAGTTTTTTTCTTTGTTTTCACATTTGATACACTTCATGATTTCTCCAAAATATTTTATTAGTACTTTGTCTTATTTGTATATATTATGTTATTGTCTACCCTCTGGTGTGACAGTCACAAAAACCCAAGTCGGTTGCAACCTGATCCTTCCTTGGTTCACCATATTGGTCCCATGGCAAAGGAGAGAGTTCTTACCACTTGCCAAGCTTTAAGCATTTAACATTATCTACACAAAATGTATTTAATCTGCCACCAGAGGGAGTCATGAAGCATATTATTTGCTCTGCTTCTTAATTGTTATTCCACAAATGTTTTGATATATTTTAGTGTTCTCTTGCCCCTATAATGTATGTTTTCAAAATGCTGATAATATTTTCTGCTCAAGTCTTAACTAATTTTTCTTTGCTTCACTCCACAGTTTCCTTCAAACCGTGAGGAATGGCAGGATGTTGCAGCCCAGTTTGCCAATCAGTGGAATTTTCCCAACTGTGGGGGTGCCATTGATGGCAAACATGTCCGAATTGTTCCTCCACCGGCCTCAGGCTCTTTTTTTTATAATTATAAGGGCTTTAACAGCATAGTTCTGCTTGCTATTGTTTCAGCAAATTATGAGTTTTTATATGTTGATGTCGGTATGAATGGTCGTCATTCTGATGGAGGTGTCATGGCTCATACCGAATTTTATCAGCGTCTTACGTCTGGCACCTTACATTTGCCACCTGCGCAGGACAACGTGGAGGGCCTCAACTTTGTATTTGTGGCAGATGAGGCGTTTGCTCTTGGGGAACATCTTTTGAAGCCCTTTCCAATGAGGAACCTCACTCGTGAGCAACGGATATATAACTACAGACTATCTCGTGCCAGAAGGGTGGTTGAAAACGCCTTTGGCATTTTGTCATGTCGTTTTAGGCTTTTTCTGACTGCCATTCACTTGGCGGAATACAAACTAAATCATGTTGTTTTGTGCTGCTGCATCCTCCATAATTTTCTACGGAGGAATGCTGCTAACTACATAGGTTCCGGGCATACTGATGACCCCTCAGGTGGACGTCCAGCTGAAGATGCAGTGATGCCAGCCCTGCAACAAACTCGACCTGCTGTCTCCTCCCAGAATGCCCGTCTGGTGCGGGAGCAATATATGGAGTATTTTGTGGGTAGAGGGGCAGTGCCTTGGCAGCAAGATGTCCTTTAGTTTTTTGTGAACCTTTAGGATGTTCCTTTTGAAAACATTAAATTCGTTTACAAGATGCTGTTATGTTTGTTTATTACTATTATTTTACTGATTAATGAAATGTTGCTGTGATTACCATTAAATATTTTAGAACAACCAAATGTTTAATTAGCCTTTCTAAAGTTACAAACAGCTATGTGTATTATTATTATGCCTTTTTGTTTCTGATACACACCTTTTCCATATGCAAATATACTGGTAGTAGTGATCAGATAAATAATAATCCACAAAATGTTTCAAAAAATATATTTGTTCAATCCTGCACAATCCAATGTCACTTTTTGGCAGTTTACAAAATCAAAAAACATTGTTAGTTCAGGAATAACACAATTGTGTATTTTTTGGGTAAAATGCTAAACATGCATCTTTTCAAACTCAGCCCTAGACATAGCAAACTTTTTTACATCAAAATTTTTCCTTTTTCAGCTTTCTTCACGCAACAAATAAAAAATTAGCAATGTAAATGTCTGTCCAGATGCACTTTTGTTCATTCTGTGTTCCATTTTTGGGTGTGGCAAAAATGCATGCACAGTGGTCTCCATGCGCCCCGTGGGTTGTGGTTGGCTGTAGCTCACAACATGTAGTTAGCCTTATCACCGGAAACGGACTACCATGTTGTGAGCTAGAGCCAACCGGAACCATAATGGAGTGCATGTCAAACCCTGTGCCTGCATCTTTGTCGCATACAAAAATGCACACCAAAATGAATGGAACTGCGTCTGATGTGAACTGACCCTTAGCACAGTCTTTACCAACTCTCCTTCTCCTGGTGCAATCCCAGGGTCAGAATGACAAGTTGTTCCACTTTTGGCCTCGATACATTGGGCATTTCTATATGTGCATTTTTGTATGATTTTAAGGTCAAGCCCTTAAAATATAACAAAATGACATTTGTAGGCACCAGGAGAAGAAGAGTGGATAAACACTCAGCTGAGACCCTGAAATCACACATAAAGATAGTCATTTTGTGGTAATGACCTACCATTAACACTTTTTTTTGGAGAAAAAACTCAGATTTTACAAAATGTGCGTAGTGCAAATAGAATTAGTGCAAATTCTTTCAATTATCACAAACTGAGCATGTGCAAACAAGGCTAATTACAAATATTTCCATGATAAAACCTTGAACACGAGGGAACATTTGTAATTATAAAACAACGATAGAAAAAAACTAAAATTTTGCTAACAGGTCGTAATAATCCCGGATTCGTCTCTGAACACCAGTGGCAGCCTCCTTGAGATTTTCCAGCTCTGTCATTGCCTGCAGCATATCAGCACTGATCCGACCAATAGTGCATCCTGGTAGTTGGTGGCCTTGGAAAAAGACAAAAATTTAGTATGTGTTTGATGGTGAAGTGACTGAGGCAATCCCAAAATAAACCAAAATGTTACAATGGGGTCTATTTTCTTGAAATACTTACCTAAACCTAGACACTCAATTAGTCCTAACAACCTTTTTCATCTTCATAATACACCTACACTACTAGTGAATGTACACACTACAGATAATACTCTGTAAATCTTGGGCCAGGTGCATATCCATGTGTCTTCAAATGCATCTACCTAAACACCACTGCCACCTCTCCCTTCTACATGCTCAAATTTTGAATACACTAAATAATTTGCTATTGTGGTGTAGGCGTGTGTGGTGTGGACCTAGAAAAAAAAAACAGGTGTTGATTTTGCAAGGCACATGTTCCAAAAACTTACTGGGGCAAACAACAACCTCCGAAGGCTCATCTTGCATTTCTTGCACTCCTTCACCCTCAGCATATCTGGTGTCTGGGGATGTGCTGTCGACTGGTGGCTCTTTGCTGGGTCCGGCACTATCCTCCAAATCCTGCAAAGGTTGGTGTTGAGCACACTCACAATCCTCTAAAATGAAAGAATAAATCATCTATGAATCGTTGCCAAAATTACATTATATTAACATATTCACATGTGCTGCTTTTAAAGTCCACCAACCTTGCCCTGGTGAACCAGTTTGCGCCACACTAGTGTACTACACTATGCATTATTACAATAAACGCTATGCTAGGGAACAGGAGTATGATGTCATATAAAATCTATGAAGACATGTCTATATCTAGGCCACATTAAACAACTCAGGCAGATGGCACCCATCACTCTTGTTTGCTATGGCAATATGGTTTATATGATGTGAAATCTAGCAGGCGTGACTCTGTGTGACTCTGATCCCCAGGGACTCTCCTCTACCCATCTCTACCCTGTAAATGCGTCATTAATGGTCAGTGATGAGCCACGCATCTAACATAAAGTGTAATGTACCCCTTAAGTTCAGTCCTGACACCATGGCGTTTGTCCTATCTCTAAACACCCCTGTCACTGGCAAAAGCACATAAGCATTTTTATTAACTTACGTTTTGGGGCAGATTTGGGGCCTGTTGTCTCCCCTGTTCTCTCCCCTGTTGGAGCCCGGCCAAGGGAAGCCTCCCTTTGTCCCCTGTGGTGTCTTTCTCTGTGCCTTTGTCCTGTTGAAAAAATTAGAATACAGTATATTAAGGATTTGCCAAAAGTAGCCAAGACATAATAAAAACTTTACAATTTTAATGAACTGCTTTTAAACTTCCATTAACTTCTTCTGTAGGCCCCACCAGAAAACTAAATCATTAAATTTCATCCATCTATAATGTACAGACAAATAATTCTCAAATTACATGTACTTACTTCTTTTGATAATGGTGCGGTGAATGGCTTCTAAATTTTCTTGCTCTCTGTGCTTCAAATCTGACCATCGTTTGCGGATTTGGTCTTTCGTTCGTTGGATACCATAATCTCCTTCCAATACCGCGAGGACCTTCTCCAGAACCCAGTCTTTATGGCTGTTGGGCCTATCATAATTTTCAAGTTTACAATCGTAATCGTACTTCTCAAAGATGCGAACCATCTCCACCATCTCCCCCTTGCTCATGGGGGTGGCCTTGTGTTTTCTATAAACGCCTCCACTGCGGGGCCTATTCGTTTTCGTGGGTTCCGCCATCACATTCTCCCTCACACATCCCAGAATGTCGCATGAAGAAAAAGGATTGTGGTCCCGCCCCAGCGTCATGACGCACGTAGAGCGAAGCTTCACGCATGCGTAGGCTATATAAATCAAGAACGAGCGCTCGATGTCACGGACGCATGCACGAACCTAACGGAACGACTCTACGTGCAGCCGAAGGTCTACGCGGAACGAAGGTAGGTGAATACATTGGGACACTAGTGGTTACTGCATGATTTAGCTTAGAGCAAACAGAGATTGTATAAGCAGGTTAGGAAGTTACAGCAAGCACTTATTGGTCGTATTGTATCCTTTATTGCAGATATCTCATCCAAATAATGCCGAAAGCAAAGGGTGGAAAGCTTAATTCCAAAGCATTCATCACTGCTTTTATTGATCTCTATAGATCACACACATGTCTGTGGCAGGTCACCAATAAAGACTACTCCAATAAAAATAAAAGGCAGGCAGCAATTGATGAACTGGTGGCAGAAGCAAAGACTGTGTACCCCAGGGCCAACGAGACCCAAATAAAAGCAAAAATTGGGGGCCTGAGGAGCACTTTTAAGAGGGAGCTCAAGAAGATTGAGTGTTCAAAAAGATCGGGAGCGGCAGCAGATGATGTTTATGTGCCCAAGCTATGGTACTTCAGCAGCCTGATGTTTTTAAAGGACCAAACAGAGCCAAGAAAACATCTGTCCACACTTGCATCCGCATCAGCAGAGGCCACAGATACTGAGGCTGAACCAACTCAGGATGAGGAGGAGGAGGAGGAGGAGGAGGAGGAGGAGGAGCTCAGCTTGACACAGGTATAGTATTCCTGAAAATATGTGCATTCAGATATACTATGATCAGTGGCGTTGCTAGGGGGGTGACATGACCAGAGGTGTAGGGTGCTGGGTAATGTAAAGGGGTCCAGACGTGCAGTTGTGGAGAGGGGTACACAGTAGTAACAAAATGATATTGAAGGATGCAGAGGTATGCAGGGGGCACAGTGGGGTGTTTGTACATTTTAACGTGTGGGGGGGGGGGCCAGATATTGGATCTGCCCCGGGTGCAAAATGCTCTAGGTACGCCCCTGACTATGATGTTAATGTGTTGTTATGATGGCAAGAAAATAAAATGATGCTCCTTTTTCAGACACAGGACGTTGCCAGCCAAGAAGAGGCTGGGCCCAGCAGACAGTCCACACAATGTAGAATCCCTACACTGAACCCTCCTAGGAAAAGGGCCAAGAAGAGGCAACATCTGGATGATGCCACGGCTGATTTTCTAAGTAGGGCCACATCGGTCATCACCACAGCACCCGATAGTGCAGAAGGGTTTGGCTGTTTTATAGCAAACAAACTACGGGAGATTGATGCCGATCAAAGGGAGCTATGTGAGGGGATCATGGTCCAGCTCCTTAGCAAGGCCAGGAAACGGGAGCTAACCCCTATTTCACATGTCTGTGATATAGATCACACACCTCCAGCCAATGTACAACAGGCCTACCAACAACAGACAAGCTTCCAAGCACACCCAGCCTACCCACACCAGCCAACCTACCCACACCAGCCTGCCTACCCACACCAGCCAACCTACCCACCCCAGCCAACCTACCCACACCAGCCAACCTACCCACCCCAGCAAGCCGAGCCACACCAGCCAACCTACCCACCCCAGCCAACCTACCCACCCCAGCAATCCCACCCACCCCAGCAAGCCGAGCCACACCAGCCAACCTACCCACCCCAGCCAACCTACCCACCCCAGCAAGCCCACCCACCCCAGCAAGCCAACCCACCCCAGCAAGCCAACCCACCACAGCAGCATGGGGGTCAGTGGCCAACTCAGAGCCCCGATTTTAGGGGATACTAATTTATCTTTAAATATCTATAATTTTGAACATATTTTTGCTATTATTTGTAGTTGAGTATGTTTTGTTTGGTTTGGCTTAAGAAAAAATGCTCGAATTATGGCATAAAATCTTTATTTTTTAGATATTATTGTTTTTGGTATTGTGGTGTGAGTGTTAAAAATTATAACGCTTCAGCTGATGAGGTGTGAAGTGTGGAGAGTGTTGGCCAGTTTGGTATGCTGAAATATCAGCCTGTTGAAGTACCACAGCCTGGGCACAAATATGTCTGCTGCTGCTGCTCCCCATCTTTTGGAGACCACAATCTTCTTGGGCTCCTTATATTTTAGTTAATGCTCAGGTCCCCAAGTTTGGAGATTATAACCTAATTTATGTATGCCCTGGGGTACAGAGGCTTTGCCAACTCAACCAGTTCTTCAATTGCTGCCTTCCTGTTGTTTTGTATTTGGATCTGTTATTATTTTTCCCATTTTTTGCTAAATAAAATGATGATGCTAAAAACTTGTGCATTATGTGTGGAAAGTCAAATGTAAGTTTGTGAGTAGGCAGGCCCTTTGCTAAAATTGAAGGGACATAAATAGGGTAGTTATTACTTTGCCCAGCATAAAGAATTGGGGATATTTATTGGTTTTGCATTTCAAATAAATAAGAAAAAAAAGGCTGGATTCATATCCAGAAAATACACTAATCCAAAGTAAATACATTTGTTTTTAATCCGTCCGTATCACCAGTTGAGCAGATGTACATATTAGGACATTCTAAAGAAAAATAGAATATGCGCTGCTATTTGAGATTTCGAAACTTGCCGCGTGACGAATGAGCATTTTCAAATACGAACGCTAGTTTTACTAGACAGCTGGCTTCCGGGTGCTCTTTATTTCGGGGCATGCGCATTTAGCTTTTTTTGAAAAATCCGATGGTTTTCTGTACACACGGTCGCACTTTGCACAATCGGACTTTTCAGAACAGAAAGTTGGTCCGTTCACAGACCCAACTTTTTGTCCGATTGAAGCCAAAAAAGTTGGTCCGATGGAACGTACACACGGTCGGAGAAATTAGAAAAGTGCCGGATTTTGAAGTTGGTTGGCCGAAAATCCGACCGTGTGTACGGGGCTTTACAGTTTGCCTTGGACAACCGAGTCGATAAATACATTTGTTAAGTATCTTTTATTTCAACTAATTTAGTGCTTTACTTTTTGTTTACATAAATTCTGCATCTTGTGGTTTTAATTGGCACGTATGTAATTATTTCATCACAGTCCAACTTTCTTCTCAGAAGTCAGAAATAAAAACTTCGGCTGACACTCCAATACCTTTGTGAACACCGTTTAAAAAAAACCTTGATAAAGCAAACATTCAAAAACGATAACACCAGAGCAAATGTACTCGATCACTGACTGCTACCAAATAAAAAAAATCTCCCAAAATGTCTTGGTTACCGACAGCCAATTGCCCTTTTATAGATGAGCAAACCAGATTTTGAGCATGCATACAATACTAATCCATCAGAAATTTGTAAAAAAAAGCTTTTTAAAAAAAAGATACCAGTGTTCCAGACTTCATTCAAGGTTGGAGTGTTATTTTCGGTATAAATATTTTTATTCAAATTTTTCAAAGAACAGAAAGGCATATAAACTGCCCACACAGGGGTTTACAACATAACTTAAAAAACTACATATACAGACCACCAAATAAGAAAACAGTGGCAGTGGACATGCGCCAAGTCTACAAAGTTGGTGGGGTCCAGGAAAAATCGGCAGGTTTATCAATGTCAAACCTGGAACGGTTAAATCCCCAATAGTGGTTGGCATGTTATTTTAACAGCCCACTGTTTGTCCAGTGCTCTCCCAACCCTTTATACCCGCTTGCTCTGGTGTACCGCAATTTGCAGTCTTGCTGTCTGGTTCAGCCCACTGTTTCTGGCCATTCCAGACCCATGACCCTGCTTGCTTCAGTGTGGTTTGCAGTCTTGCTGCCTGGTCTGGTCTGCTGTTCACCCTACATGCTCCAGAACCATGTACTCAATTTGCCCAGTGAGGTCCAGTGTCCTCATTACCATGTGGTTCCTGTCCTCTCCACTGCCAATGGTAGTAATCTGAGCTTGACTATTTCTGCTAGTGCAGGTTAGACTTCTTTCATTCGAGCAGGGTGAAATCTAGGAGCTGTGGTCGGCGTCCAGCCAAGTCCAAGCCTGTATGAGGGCATCCCTGGTGGAACACCCCAGCTGGCCCTCAGACTCCCTGTACTGGAGGATCCCACACACCTGTGGGTTCACTATATTTACGATCATGACAATTAAAGCGGATGTGCCATGGGAAAAACATTAAAAGCCAGCAGCTACAAATACTGCAGCTGCTGACTTTTAATATTAGGACACTTACCTGTCCTGGAGTCCAGCGCCGATCGCAGCAGAGCACAAGCGTGTTTGCTCGTCTCTCTGCTGCTCCCCCCGCCATCTACGCTGAGGGAACCAGGAAGTGAAGCGCTGCGGCTTCACTGCCCGGTTCCCTATGGCGCATGCGCGAGTCGCGCCGCGCCCGCCGATTGGCTCCCGCTGTGTGCTGGGAGCCGAGTGTTCCCAGCACACAACGGGGGGGGGGGCGACGGGATGTGACGGAATGCCCGTCTTTTGCCTGTGAATGCCGGGCCGGAAGTGGGTTCAAATACCTGTCTTTAGACAGGTATCTGCACCCCCCTCCCCCTGAAAGGTGTCAAATGTGACACCGGAGGGGGGGAGGGTTCCGATCAGCGGGACTCCACTTTAGGGTGGAGAACCGCTTTAAGGCAATGCCAGATATTTTTACCTGGCTTTCAAGTGCCAGCTCAACCAAAAATAATGAATTCAACCAACCACCCAAATTTTCTACCAATCCTACACAAGGTTTGAAAGTCTTGGTTGACCTTGATTTATTTGGCTGTTCTTAGAATTGAATATGGTTAGAAGCGGTTAAACTTGCAGAAACATTGGCCTGTGGGGTGAATGAATGTTGACCTCCAACCCTAATAACCTAATCCAAAATGTTAAATTAACTCCCACAGTAGCATACATACTATATCTGTTGGCTGAAACATCTGCAAATAAAAGTTACTCTTCCTGAACTTACTAATTTAATGGTGGGATAATATCATGGCATCTATTCTTGGTGAGACATCTGTATGTAAAATTATCACATTTAGATGAGTACAATGACTAGTTTTTGTGGTGCCATCACGTGTATAACCAAACCTTGCAGTAAGAAGAAGCAAGATTTTTTTATTTCCCATTTTTGAAGCAGATGACGATTCAAAAACAGTGATCGTTTGTTTAGGTTTCTCATACTTGCCCAGTGTTAGCAGGGCAACAACAATCCTACAACATTAATATTGAGCAAGAAAGGTAAATTGTCAAGCAGTAAAATGTTCACAATGATTTATACTTCCACTGTGCATTTGTTTCTACTGAACATTATGCCGCGTACACACCATCACTTTGTGATGAAAAAAAACGTCGTTTTTAAAAACGTCAATTTAAATGACTGTGGGGGAAAAAGCAGAGTTAGATTCTTACCGGTAACTGTTTCCAGTAGTCTTCCAAGGCAGCCCTTGAGAGATGTAGCTCCTCCTCGCAATCAGGAAACACATTACCATTAATTCCTTTTCCTCCCTTTAAGAGGCGGTCCCTCAGGTCCCTGGTCAGTCATCCCCGAGAACCGAAGGCCGGAATCTGAAATGATATAGAATACACAACACAACCCCACAAGGTTAGACATTCAAGGGTGGGATCGTGCTGCCTTGGAAGACTACTGGAAACAGAGTTACCGGCAAGAATCTAACTCTGCTTTTTCCCCAGTCGTCTTCCAAGTCAGCCCTTAAGAGGATAATCAAGAACTCACCAGATCTAGGGCGGGACAACAGCCTGGAGGACTTTCCTCCCAAAAGCCTGGTCCTGGCTGGAAATCAGATCCAGCCTGTAATGTTGTACAAAAGTCGAAAATCTTGACCATGTTGCAGCTTTGCATATTTGTTCTGGAGTGGCCCCTGCTTTTTCTGCCCACGAGGCTGCTGAAGCTCTTGTAGAGTGAGCTTTAAGATCTTCTGGAGGTGTTTTTTCCATCACATTGTAGCACTCCAGGATAGCTGCCTTAATCCATCTGGCGATCGTATTTTTGGACGCCTGTTTGCCCTTTTGTTGGCCGGCATACAACACAAATAAATTATCCGATAATCTAAACTCATTGGTTACTTCTAGATTATGAAGTAGACACCGTCTGACGTCTAGAAAACTTAAATTTTGTTCCTTGTCGTTTTTTGGAGAAGTACAAAAAGGTAACAATATCCTGGGACTTGTGAAAAGTTGATGCCACTTTTGGCACGAATCCCGGATCAGTTTGAAGAACTATTCTATCATCATAGATCTTTAAAAAAGGTTCTTTTACTGATAAGGCTTGAATTTCTCCATTTCTTCTTGCCGTGGTAATGGCCACAAGAAAAACCGTCTTTAAGGTTAGTAATCTCAAGGATGTTTCTTGAAGTGGTTCAAATGGACCTTTGATAATCCCCCTAAGCACCACCGATAGATCCCATGTGGGACACTTTTTAATTTTGGGTTTTTTATGTTTTGCCAATGCTCTGCAAAACCGAGAGACCAAAGGGTCCTTTTGTAGTGTCCTTTCTAGGTACACTGAAAGTGCTGCCACCTGCACCTTCAGTGTACTGAGCGCTAGCCCTTTATCAGCGCCTTGTAAGAATTCAAGGACCGTTTGAGTGTCCATTCTCTGTCTTTGATTCTCTGTGCACCAACTGTTGAATCTTCTCCAAACCTTTCTATAGATGGCTCTGGTGTTCGGCTTCCTGGCACTCAGAAGCGTTTTTACTACCCTTTCTGAGAGTCCCTTTGATCTTAAAAGGTCCTCTTCAGTAACCAGGCCGCCCACTTGAAATTTTCTTGCTTTAGGCCGGTTAGTGGACCCTGACCCATCAGGTCTGTCCTGTGAGGTAGAAGCCATGGTTCTTCCGCTGAGAGACTGAGGAGCTGGGAGAACCAGGCTCTCTTGGGCCAGTATGGTGCAACTAGTATGAGTTTTGTTTGTTCTTGAAGAAACTATCACTCTTGGGATCAGATGAACTGGAGGGAAGGCATAACACATCCTGAAGTTCCAGGGGTTCTGGAGAGCATCTATTCCCAGCGGATGGTCTTGCTGGTTTAGAGAGAAGAAATACTTCACCCGAGTATTCTTTCTCGAGGCAAACAGGTCTACACTTGGGACTCCCCAGCGGACTGTAATCTCTTTGAAAACCTCTGGATGTAATGCCCATTCCTCCTGGGAGATCTCCTGGCGACTGAGGAAGTCCGCCACTTGATTGTCTTCCCCTTTCAGGTGAACTGCACTTAGTGAAAGCAAGTTCCCTTCTGCCCACCGGCATATCTGGTTGGAGATGCAACTTAGAGAAGGACTTCTTGTGCCCCCTTGTTTGTTTAGATAAGCCACTGCTGTGGCATTGTCTGACAGTACCAGGATGTGGTGACTCCTCAGCTGGTTCTGAAAAACCTCCATGGCTTTGGCTATTGCCATGAGCTCTCTCCAATTTGAGGATTGTTTGGTTTCTTCTGGGGACCATCTCCCCTGAGCAGGTTGCCCCGCCAGGTGAGCTCCCCAACCCCAACTGCTCGCATCCGTGGTCAACTTCTGGGATACCTGGAATGATCAAGCCAGACCTTGGTTTAGATTTGTGTGGGTTCTCCACCACCATAGCGATCTTTTTACTGATGTTGGGAGCAACACAGCTTTGTCCAGATCTCCTCTGATTCTTTAAGAGAAAAATCTGAAGTGGTCTTAGGTGAAATTTTGCCCACTGGACTGCCGGAATCGATGACGTCATCAGTCCCAGAACCGACATCAGTTCTCTGATTGTGATCGGTAGATTGTTCTGAATGGAACCTACCCTCGTGATGAGATTTTGAATTTTTTCTTGTGGAAGAAATGTTTTCTGTTCTGTAGAACTGAGTAGATACCCCAGAAACCGAATGTTTTGGGTGGGACAAAGGTTTGACTTTTCAAAGTTTAGGATCCAACCCAGGGATTTCAACCACCGTTGAGCTTCGTTGAGATTCCTTATCAGCTGTGCTTCTGATGGAGCTGCGAACAGTAGGTCGTCCAGATAAGGAATTACTGTCATCTTTTTTAACCTTAGAGGGGCTAGAACCTCTGCCAACACTTTGGTGAATATCCTTGGTGATGAGGACAGCCCGAACGGAAGAGCTCTGCTTTGGAAGTGGTATTCCTTCCCTTCTATTTCTACAGCTAACCTTAGGTATCTCTGGGATTCTTCTCTGATTGGAATGTGAAGATATGCGTCCCTGAGATCCATGGTCGCCATGAATGTATCTGGTTGCAGAATGTTCTTGACAGAAAAAATGGATTCCATGCGGAATTTTTTGTATTGGATCAATTGATTCAAAGGTTTGAGATTCAGTATTAGACGGAACTTCCCGGAGGGCTTCTTGACTATGAATACGTGAGAAAAAACCCTTTCTTTTTTCCTTCTCTGGAACAAGGACATTTTGATCCACCATTTCCCCCAGCAACAGAGGAAGAGCTTTTGCTTTTTCCGAATCTCTGGGAAGCTTCGTCAATAGGAATCTCTCTGGAGGATGACAACTGAACTCCAGCGAGTAACCTTTTGCGATTATTTCTAAAATAAATTGATTGGCTGTCGCCTTTTGCCACTGAGGTAGGAAGGCAGCCAGTCTTCCCCCTACTGGCATCTGGTTGTCAGTGCTTGGCGGCTGTGTTAGCAGCGCCAAAGAGTGGGTTACTCTTCTGGTTTCCCTTTTGACCTGTCCAATTTTTCTTTGGGAATTCTTTCTTCCCCTCTTGTGGTCGATTTCTTTTCCCCTGAAAAAATCTTTTTTGTTGGAATTTTCGTTTTTCCGTAGGAAAGGACTTCTTCCTATCTGCTGTTCGCTCCAAAGCCTCATCTAGGCCTGACCCGAATAGCAAGTCTCCTGTGAAAGGCAAATTGCAAAGTCTATTTTTGGATGCAGCGTCACCTGTCCAGGTCTTCATCCAAATCGCACGCCTAGCTGCGACGGCTAGTCCACCTGACCTTGCTGCCAGTTTTACGGATTCTGCAGAGGCATCTGCAATATAACCCACAGCTTTAGAGAGTACTGGAAGGGTCTTCAAGATTTCCTCTCTAGGTGTACCGTTTTTAATATGTTCCTGTAACTGGGTTAGCCAAAATTCCATGTTTCTTGCAACACAGGTGGTAGCTAGCGCTGGTTTTAAGCTAGCGACACTTGTCTCCCAGGCTCTTTTTAGGAGAATGTCACCTTTTTTGTCCATAGCTTCTTTTAAATGACCCATGTCCTCAAAAGCTAATGCAGAATGACACTTTTGAAAGTGGCGCATCCAGTTTTGGATTTTTGTTCCAAACTTCTTTTGGATCGTCACTAAAAGGGAAACGTCTTTTGTGACTTGCTGCAAAGAATGTTTTTTTCTCTGGATCTTTCCATTCATTTATTACGGTGTCAGACATCACCTGATGCACTGGGAACACCTTGGAATTTTTCTTCCTCAAACCCCGATACATTAGGTCATGTTTGGAAGGTTCCTCCCTTTCATGTTCGATTTCCAGGGTTTCATAGATGGCCCCAAGTAAATCATCCACCTCTTCCAGCGACAATTTGTAATTGGGTGCCTTCCTTCTTTCTTCACCCCCCTCCTCCTGTTCTGGTTCAGAGTCATCGCTGGCCAAAACGCTAGCTGCGCTGCTGCCTGCTCGCTCCCTCAGACTCATGTGACCCCGATGCGATTTCAGATCTGGGAGAGGCCATAGGAGAGGGATTTCCAGAAGGAATTGCTGGGTTTTTAACTTCTGCAATAAACTTTGAGATCCTTAAAGGTGTTAGCCATATCCTCCCTCACGGATCCAAAAATCTTTGCATAAACTGCGTCAGATTGTTTTTGTACCAGCTTGTCCATGCAAGTCTGGCATAGCGGCTCAGTGTATTCTAAAGGCATCTTTGTATTACACTTTGCACACCGCTTCCTGGGAATGGGCTTTGGCTCTTTAGGTGTTTTCACCTGTACAAAGACACAAAAAACATAGGGGCCCCATGGCGGTGAGTTACCTACTCTACCATACCATTACAGTGTACACCCGGTGACACTACCCCTGTAAGCCCCCAGCTAAGCTAGTGACCACCACCATCTAGCTGCTGTTCCCTTTACACAAAATAGGTACAAAAAGGATCACCCACTGGTGCCTACCTGTACCCTGCTGGTACTTTCTCCTGGAGCCTGGCCTGACGGATCTCATCCTCCTCCAGCATTTCAAGATAGAGTGCCGCCGTTTCACGAGCCTCCTGGTTAATGTGGTGCTTTGTGCTGACGCCTGCAGCTGCATCCACCGTTTGTACTAGCCGACCGTTCGAATTTCCCGCGCCTTTAAGGGGATTGGACCAGCTTCCCCGGCGCACGCCGATGACGTCACTCCGCCCCGGAAGTGATGCGCCGCATCTTCCGGGTCAAGCTGCGTTCAGCGTGGGTACCCGCCCCCTGCTGATGCTGCCAAGGGAACGACGAGATGGCGCCTTTCTCCACGCCTGGGCACAGAGGAAATCCGAACCCAGGACACCTACATCCGCCGACGGAGGGTTGCCCGTGGTCGCGATAAAACCGGCCTCCTCCACCGCATCACAGCGCCGGTGAGTCCCCTGACCCCCTTCCGTTTTTGAGGCTCCTCCACTCCCTGTGCCTGTTGTGCACGAAAGATTTGCTGCACCATAGAATGCCTGTCCCTGTCAGCCCATGAGAAATGGAGCTCCTCCAGGTCCTCTGGCAACATGTCTCCTCTGGACAGAGGAAACACTAAGACTGACCAGGGACCTGAGGGACCGCCTCTTAAAGGGAGGAAAAGGAATTAATGGCAATGTGTTTCCTGATTGCGAGGAGGAGCTACATCTCTCAAGGGCTGACTTGGAAGACGACTGGGGAAAACGTTGTTTTTGTCTTGTGAAAAACGACATAAAAAAAAAAAAAAAAAAAAAAATATGAAGCATGCTTCAATTTCTTTGTGCCGTTTTTCAAAACGTAGTTTTGTTTAGCAAAAAACGACGTTTAAAACAACGTTTTTAAACCCGCGCATGCCCAGAAGCTAGTTATGAAGCGAGCTTCAATGGAAAAAAGTGGTGAACGTAACCTCGCTTTGCTAGAGCATTGTGAAAAAACGATGGTGTGTAGGCAACGTAGTTTTTGAAAATTTAAGTTTCAAAAACGTTGTTTTTTACTTCACAGAAAATGTCGTTTTTTCCATCACATAAAGTGATGGTGTGTACGCGGCATTAGACCGTGAAAGGGGACATTCTAGAGAACATGACAGCCAGCCCCAACATGTTCCCAATATAAGCTCATTATGTATACTTCAATTATTTCGGGCATGCATCTTATGTAAACAGTGAAAAATTACAAACTTTTGAATTGTACATTACGTTTTGGACTCTCGAGTTTGGCTGAATTTGCCAACGGTCCCAGAGCAGTCCTCCAAACTACCTAAAAAAGCAACGATGCCATGCCGAAGTACAGATGGTCTTTGCCATGCATAAGCCCTTGATTTTAGTGTCTGAAATATTTGCCTAGAAGCTTTCATTACTGACTAAATTACACTCCATACAAAAACATTAATATCCGTCATTTAAAACAAAGATTTTTATCTTAAAAAATTTCCTTTAAAGGGGTAACTCGATTTTTGTTGTGCACAAACCCATCACCTCTGGATGATTAATGTACATCACATGGAATTTAAGCTTTTGTCACCCAGGCAGATTCTGACATTTCTCTCCTTGCTAGAAAATCACTTGGAACCCTATAAACATTTTTAAGCAGTGGCCTAATAAAATAAAATGGGCGTTGCAATTCTTCTTCGGTGCAATACTCTTCGGTATTAACGCACAGATTATTCAAATCACAATTTTTGGGGGGAAAACACACTTTAATGAGTTTTAGTGCACAAACACAATTGAAAACCCATTTTTGTGGTAAAAATTCAAGTTAGTCTTACCGGTAACTTGTTTTCCAGAAGTCTTTCAGGACAGCACCTTGAGATATGGTGACTCCTCCCACTCCCTCAGGAAACACCTTCTTTCGATCTTTAAAAAGGGAGGCCCCTCCTTGTACCAGTCAGTTGTGATAGAGAAAAACCTCCGGCCCCGGCTGGAACACATAAACATATATGTTAGTCACAGCATAGTTCATTTAACACTCAGAGCGGGTCGTTGCTGTCCTGAAAGACTTCTGGAAAACAAGTTACCGGTAAGACTAACTTGAATTTTCCCAAGGCGTCTTTCAGGACAGCACCTTAAGAGGATAACAGAGACTACCTTAGGGCGGGACGACAGCTTGTAAGACCTTCCTGCCAAATGCCTGATCACTGGCCGAGGTGAGGTCCAATTTATAATGTCGCACAAACGTGTGAAAACTTGTCTACGTCGCTGCCCTGCAGATCTGCTCTGGCACCAGCTCTTTCTGCCCATGAAGTTGCAAGACCTCTGGTCGAATGGCTACGAACCTCCTCTGGTGGGGTCAGGCCTGCCTGTAAATACGCCTCCCGGATAGCCAGCTTCAGCCACCTAGCTAAGGTCCCCCTAGATGCTTGCTGGCCCTTCTTGTTACCCCCAAAAAGGACAAAAAGAATCCGAGCGTCTGAATGGACCTGTTATTTCCAAATAACCCATTAAAGCCCGTCTGACGTCTAACATGTGGAAAAATAATTCCTTCTCTCCCGAAAGATTTGAACAAAAACTGGGAAGGACAATGTCCTGTAAACGATTGGCCTTAGAAGCTACCTTTGGCAAAAACTTAGGGTCAGTTTTAAGCACTACCCTATCTGAAAATAAACATAAATAAGGCTCTTTAATTGACAGGGCCTGTAACTCGCTAATCCTACGTGTCGAGGTAATAGCGATCAAAAACAAAGTCTTAAGGGTAACATTCCTAAGCGATGCTTCCCCTAAGGGTTCAAACGGCTTGTTTGCCAGAGATCTCAGTACCACTGAGAGCTCCCACTTCGGGAACCCCTGTAACCCTAGTGGCCTGGATCTCACGAGATACCTAAAAAACCTACCCACTAAGGGTTCCGTGGCCATAGGCCTCTCCAAAAAAACTGCGAGTGCAGACACCTGCACTTTTAGGGTACTGACAGCTAAACCCTTATCTGCCCCTTCTTGTAAAAATTCCAAGATGGACTTTAAATCCCTAGGGTCCTGACCTGCTGAGTTACACCATGTAGAAAAAACCTTCCAAACCTTGGTGTAAATGGCTCGGGTTACTTTTTTCCTGCTATTAAGTAAAGTGGAAACTAGACGGTCAGAAAACCCCTTCTTAAGATCTCTCTCAGAAGCCAAGCTGCCAAAGAAAGGCGGGCCACTTCTGGGTGAAAAAACCGGGCCCTGTGTTAGAAGATCCCGCCTGAGGGGCAGGTGCCAACAAGGTTCGGCTGACATAGCCAGGAGCGTCGCGAACCTCGCTCTTCTGGGCCAAAACGTGGCAATGAGAATGACCGGGACCCTTTCCTTCTGGTCTTTCCTCAGAACTAAGGGAATTAACTGGAACAGGGGGAAGGCAAAGCAAAGACGAAATTCCCAGGGATTCGCCAGAGCATCCACCCCTAGGGAGCCATCCCCCCGGCTTAGAGAAAAGAACTTTCCTACCTGGGAGTTCTCCCTCGAGGCGAACAGGTCTACCTCTGGCAGACCCCACCTGTTGGAGATCTGTAGGAAAACCTCTGGATTTAGGGACCAATCTGACTCCCGAATCTTATGTCTGCTTAGAAAGTCTGCCACTCTGTTTAATGATCCTTTCAGGTGTAGGGCCGTCAAGGAAAGTAAATTGCTTTCTACCCAGGACAGGATTTCTGTGGAAAGGGACTGAAGCGCCCGGCTTCTCGTACCCCCCTGCCTGTTCAAGTAAGCTACCACTGTAGCGTTGTCCGTCAGAATCTGAACATGGCGACCCCGTAGGCATGGAGCAAAGTCCACTAGGGCCAGGGTGACTGCTTTCAGTTCCCTCCAATTTGAGAAACGCAGGGATTCCTCCCTTAGACGAGAATTTCACTCAGGGAAAGTGGCTAAGTGGGCTCCCCACCCCCAGGCGCTGGCATTTGTGGCAAGTCTCCTGTCCACTGAGGAGAACCATTCCAGACCTTCTACAAGCACACTCTGATTTTTCCACCAGTAAAGGGACCTCTTTATACTGGCTGGAATCGTCACCTGGGCATCCAGGGAACTGGGCTTGTGATCCCATGCCTTTAACAGAAAAGCCTGCAGAGGTCTGAAATGCAATCTCGCCCACTGGACGGCTGGCATGGTGGAAGTCAGGACCCCCAGCGCTGCCATAACCTGCCTTACAGTCAATGCCTGATGGGACTGCAACAATCGAACAGAATCCAAGACCTTGGTTGCCTTTTCTAAAGGGAGAAATATTCTCTGGCATTGTGAATTCACCTGGAATCCCAGAAAACAAATTTCCTGAGAAGGTACTAGGGCGGACTTCTGAAGATTTAAGATCCAGCCCAGGGATTCCAAGTGATTTCGAGCCCGAGACAGATCTAACAACAACTTCTCTTCCGAGGGGGCAAAGAAGAGGAGGTCGTCCAGGTAGGGAATGACTTTTATTCCCTGTTGACGCAATGGTGCCAAGGCCTCGGCCAGCACCTTGGTGAAGATCCGAGGCGATGATGAAAGCCCGAAGGGGATGGCCCTGTACTGGAAATGCTGCACTGTGCCCTCCAACTCTGCTAGCCTGAGAAACCTCTGTGACTTTGGAGAGATAGGAATGTGTAGGTATGGATCTCTCAGGTCTATCGATGCCATGAAGCAACTTGGCGTCAGAAGATTTGATGGAGAAAATCGAATCCATTTTGAATCTTCTGTACCTGACACATCTGTTTAGAGGCTTTAAGTTCAGGATTAGCCCGAATTTTCCCGTGGGCTTTCTTATTAAGAAGACATGGGAGTAAAACCCCCTGCCCTGCTCTACCAGGGGAACTAGGATTAATACTCCCTGCTGCCGAAGCACCAACAGGGAGGTCCTCAAAGCTAATGACTTCACTGGATCTCTTGGGGCTTGAGTCACCAAAAACCTTGTTGGTGGGGCCTCCGAGAATTCTATAGTGTAGCCCTGGGCTATGGTGGTCAGTATGTACTGGTTTTCTGATACTGCCGACCACTGCGGAAGGAAATTTTGCAACCTTCCGCCTACCCTCAGAGCCAAGTCATTGCGGCTTGTTGGTTTGCGCAGGAGGATTGAAAAGGACTCCCTTTAACTTTACCCTTCTGCGCTGACCAACCCTTCTTTCCCTGCGGTCCTTTACCCTTATTCTGCTATGGGCCCGAAAAAACGCTTGGGGGGGAATTCTTTGCTTTTACCGGAAAGGTCTTCTAATCTGCCGTCCTGTCCAGAATACTATCCAGCTCAGGGCCGAAGAGAAGATCTCCCGCGAACAGGATTCCACATAACTTACTCTTGGACGCCGCATCCCCTGGCCAGGTCTTGAGCCACAGGGCCCTCCTGGCTGCGTTGGCTAAGGCTGCGGACCTGGCAGAAAATGTAATCGCCTCGGCCGAGGCATCTTCCATATAGGCTACGGCTGCAGCTATGGTGGAAAAAGAATCCAAAACATCCTGTTTCGGGGAATCTGCTTCAATATGAATTTTAAGCTGATCCACCCAAAACTCTAGGTTACGAGCTACGCAAGTGGTAGCCATAGCTGGTTTTAGATAAATCAAAATTGACTGCTAGGCTTTAAGGAGAAGATCCATGCGCTTATCCATAGGATCCTTGAGCAAACCAGTGTCCTCAAAGGACAAATCTGTGGATCGCGAGACCTGAGAAAAGGCTGCGCCCAGTCTTGAAACTTTGTTCCAGATAGCTGATGGATCTTCTCCGAAAGGAAAACGTCTTGAGATTTAGAAAAGGGCTTTTTCTCCGGCTCCTGCCATTCCCGTAGAATAGTTTCAGTGATAACTGAATGGACCGGGAAGGTACGACCCTTGGGCTCGCAAAGACCAGCATACATTCGGTCGTGCAAACTCAGGTCCCTTTCTCCTCACTAAGGCCTAAGGTAGCATAAATGGCTTTGAGGAGATTGTCCACCTCCTCCAGGGAAAGCTTAAATTTAGAGGAAGACCCAATTTCTTCCTCGGTCTCCGATTCCCCACTAGAGGGGTCCTGAGGCTGCCTTAAAGATACCTCCTCGAAGACCGAGGGCCCAGAAGATAGCACCATCACCTCCTGGGAAGACTGAGGTGGAAGGCTGAGTAGAGGGGGTAGAAGCTAGGGATTCCCTAACTGATTGGAATGTGGCCAATAATTCATTTTAACAGAAGAGACCAACTCCTCTCTAATTGAGGCTGACTCTTCCTGTACTACGGCCACAATGCAAACTTTGCACCGAGGTTTTTTTCCAGTCCTCCCCCATTTTAGTCCTGCATGCAGGACACCTTCTCTTGGCATCCGACTAGACCTACAAGGAAAAGGGGCGAGAAGAGAACAAAGGATCCCGAATGAGACCCGGTCTCAGACGAAAAAAAGGGACCCCCCCTCACCAGGTGCACTAGGAAGGAAAGAGGTGACCACAACCCGTGCCCTGACAGGTCCCCATGCCACTGGGGGGGAAAAAAAAAATTAGACCGAGACCCCCTCACCCCTAGGGAAGACAGACTCGCGTTACTGCTTACCATCGAGGTCCTGCTGGTGCCAGTGCCTGTTCCCACTGCTGAATCTTCTGCGTTTTCCATTGCAGAAACGACAGCGCTACTCCGGTGGCATGTGCAACGCTTCCTGGACTCCTTTAGCGCCGCTGCGCCGGACCAGGAAGCGGAAGTAGATTCATGCAGATGGTTGCCCTGCTAAAGCACTATAGTTGCTGGTATCTTTATATGAAAGAAGCCAAGCTTAGAAAATTGCAAGCTATCGTGTCTACCGATTTATGCACCCAGACAGAAAGGACGTAGATTCACATCTTGACAGACATATGGGTGTTTTTCATGACACAGATCTACCGTGGGTAGTCAAAGTGTTTACCACGGAAATATTCAACAAGATAATTTTACTTTTCAGTATAGTTAATATAGAAAGAGGAAAATTGAGGTAAGGACATAGAAAACAAGGTTCTTAAAGAGCATCTTCACTCTAGAGCAGGGGACTCCAAACTTTCCAAACAAAGGGCCAGTTTACTGTACTTTAGACTTTACGAGGGCTGTACAGTGGTCAGTGAAAAGATCCCGACATCACTGGGAAAAAATAATGCCCCATTGTTTGTTTCAATGGGAGTAATTTGTGCCTCATCAATGGTGTGATTGGGCCCAATTGCTGGAGTCATTGAGAAAAATTGTGCCCAATCATTGGTATAATTGAGAGGAATTGTGCCCCATCACTGATGCCATTGGGCACCATTATTGGTGTCATTGAAATTATGCCCCATTGTTCGTTTCATTGAGAGAAACTATTCCCCATTGTTGGTGTCATTGTGAGGAATTGTGCTTCATCTTTGCTGTCATTGGGAGGAATTTTGCCCATCATTGGTATAATTGAGAGTAACTGTGTCCCATCGTTTGTGTCAGTGGGAGGAATAATGCCTCAATGTTGGTATCAATTGATGAAATAGTGTCCCAAGGGCCAGATAAAAGTAAGCAAAGGGCCACATCTGGCCCCCGGACCGCAGTTTGGAGACCTCTGCTCTAGAGTAAAAAAATTAAAGCTAGCAGCTACAAATACTGTAGCTGCAGACGTTTAATAAAAGGACATTAACCTGTCCAGGGATCAAGGCCTATCCGCATCCGTGCCATTTTTCCACCGGTATGTTTACTGTGGGAAGACAACCGACTCCTTGTGAATGGTCCTGCAGCCTACTGGGACATGACATGTTCCAGAAGGCTGCAGGCAATTTGAACAGAAGCCGGAACCTATTAAAATGATGTACCAGCTCCCTAAACAAAGACAGAAAGACTGCCGCTGTAGGCAAGTATAAAATTCCAAAAATGAAAAAAAGCTATACTTCTCCTTTAAGTATTATAAAATTTGTGTTGAATTCATGTGCTGTAAAAAGGCATGTTTTACTGTGTTAGCACAAAGCACAGCAACACATGCAACACTATGGGGTTGATTTACTAAAACCGATGAGTGCAAAATCAGGTGCAGCTGTGCATGGTAGCCAATCAGCATCGAATTTCAGCTTGTTTAATTAAGCTTTGAGGAAGCTGGTTGGTTTCTATGCAGAGCTGCACCAGATTTTGTACTCAGTTTTAGTTAGTTAATCAACCCCACTGTGTTGTGGTGCCATTTTAAATGGCACCCCAATGCACTGTTACAGTACTGGACAATGATGATCTTATGCACATGGAAGTTTTATATATATACAGCCATCAATTTGATTATACAAAATGTATTTAGCTCCAATCGTTTCTGTTGCACTTTAACCACTTGACCTCTGGAAGTTTGACCCGCTTTGTGACAAAGGCATTTTTGCTATTTAGCACTATGCTTTAACTGGCAATTGCAAGGTCAATGCAACACTGTACACAAGTGAAATTTATAGCATTTTTTTTTATTTTTTATTTTTTTTTTTTACACAAAATCAAGGTTTTTTTTTGGTGACGTTTGATTACCACTGAGTTTTAGATTTCATTATATAGACAAAAAAAAAAAAAATAAAATTCTACTTTGTGTTTAAAACAGATAAGATAAAAAGAAAACCAAAACCATCTCGTTATACATTTAGGGCAAAAAAACTGCTACATGCGTTTTCTTAAAGGTTAGTGTCTAAACGTGTGTATATATATATATATATATATATATATATATATATATATATATATATATATATATATATATATATATATATATATATATATATATATATATATATATATATATATATATATATATAGACATGCATACACACAAACAAAATACAAACCATACACATATATATAGACATGCATACACACAAACAAAATACAAACCATACACATATATATAGACATGCATACACACAAACAAAATACAAACCATACACATACATACACATATATATATATATATATATATATATATATATATATATATATATATATATATATATATATATATATATATATATATATATATATATATATATATATATATATACACACATACACATACACACACACACACACACACACACACACACTAAAATGTACACAGCTATAAATGCTGGTAATGATAGTGATCAGTGACTTACAGTGGGACTGTGATAGGGGGACAATCTGGCAATAACAGACATTTGAGTTATTTACTAACACTGATGTCACTAGTGACACCAATACTGTACTGACACTAGAAGGGAAGGGGTTAACTAGAGGCAACCAAAGGGTTAACTGAGTGCTTAACCATATAAAATGTGTACAAATGTATAAACTGAAATCTTACGAGCTACCAAAAAGTTCTAAATCTGAGACTAGATATTCAGCTGTTGGTATTAATCACGCACCATACATCTGTGATAAACAATTTAAATCCATGAATACCGCACTAAGCTAGTTGCTTAGCAATAACAATGCACCGGAAACTGACCGCATGGTGTGAACTAGAGCCATTGGAATACATGGAAACACTGCATGGATTTTTAGTGCAGAAAAAAAAAGCGCACAGAACTGCATCTGGTGTGAACTGGCTCTAAGAGAAATGAGTAATGGATATAGTGTGATACAGTTTCTAAAAAAATTGTTTATTCAAACAAAAGCCCCTATGCAGGGTACTTACATGATACAGGTGCGTCAGTGCACCACTCTGACAAGCATAAAAACGTTGATTGTGTCACCCCTTGCTCCAAACAGACCAGCTGCTGACTCCTACACCATCCTGTGCCCTCGCTCACGAGTATCACACAGGGATATGATGCGTCTTTCTCAGGGGGATATCCCTGTGTATAATGACTTTTGTTTGAATAAATATTTTTTATAAAACTATCACACCATCCAGTCCTCATACATGTGTCCTTGGACAGCATAGGATATCACAGGTCCATCTACACAGAACCCAGAGTTGGTTCACTGGCATGTTTAGAACAAGTTTAATTGTAAGGTCACATGCCCTGAGGTGAGCATACTTACACAGGGGGCGCACAAGACTGGTGTCACTTGAACACGTGGAGTATCACTACAGCTGTGGAGGAATTGTGGCTGAAATTTGGTTATTGATTAACACAAGCACTATTATCTTTACATCAAGATTTAAAGCATGTTATATGGACTTTAATCCAATTTATGGTTGTTTTATTGTATTGTGTCACTTAGCACTTTAGTTTGTTTTAATTTGATCGATTTATGTCTCATTTTTTTGCCACTATATTTAGCACAGTAAATACTATTTGTATTTGTTCTTGCTTATTGACACTAGCTTAGGCGCAGTATTTTCATATATTTAATATATAATGTGTGCTGCTTTTGATTTCTGACCTGGATGTTTTCTCTCCCTGCTTTTCAGGGAAAAACACTCAGATTGCTGTTCCCTGTACACAGATTTCTGTGTGTTTGTAAACACAACTTTGTGTGATTGGCTCATAGCTAGAAATGTTTACATTTCACGATTTTTTTTTTATGAAAAAAACTTATGAAAAAAAATAAAAATAAAAAGCACTGTACACAGCATCAATGACCAGGTTTAATAAGGTTATTCACCACTCTAAATAAAAATTACCTTGACAAGGTTCAGAATGATAATGGGCGATCCAAATCTCTGGAGCATTTGGTCAAAGTGGGAAGCTGCAGCGTGGGCATAGGGGTCCGCTTGGTCCACTGCCAGAACAGATAATACAATATTAGACAATGGAAAATTATTGCTCATAAACAGACTGTCCAGGGGAGTCATTACTGTGTACAAGAATAAATGAATGCAAAAACTTCTTAGAGCATGAGTTGCAAGCATTTAACTTCTCAGCTAGAGGTTTACATGGATTCCTTAACTGAAAGTGGACTTGCCATGTGAATTGTACAAATGTGTGTACAGAGCCAAGAACAGCAGAGTTAAAGTGCTTAGGAAAATCTATGGGAGCTGAAGTAATGAAAAGATTCTAATAAAAATAAGAATGCAAAATTATTTAAAGAAAATTCTGGCCAAATACAATCAATGTAGGTGAATGGTCTATTGCGCTACCGCGAGTGGTGGAATGTGAACCAAGTGAAAATAAATAGTAATAATTATTAATAGGGTACCAAATAATCAATAAGGTACAGGAATATACTAAAGCCGCTATATCTGCAAGTGCACAAAACCAGTAACATAGAAATATAAATAATAATAAGCGCTAAAGTAAAAGTGCATAACACATAATAAAGTGGCCAACACACTGTGACCTGGGTGATATGTGGGCTAGATAGGCCAAAATCATAAAGGTGACAGTCCCACTGGGGGTGATATACTGAAAATAGAGTCTATCAATGAAATGACAAATGGATCATCCTCGGAGCAAAACAAATGGGTGAATCATCTGGACATGGTGTTGAATCCCATCACTTATCTCCTATTGTCCTTACCTTTAACCAGTAGTTGTTACGCATAGGGCAACAGGTCTCTCCTTCTGTTCAGCGCCGCCTCTCCTGGATCGGTTCCAATGGTGTCCAGTTCTTTAACAGCATCCACTACTGGCCTCTAAATGCTGCAAGTCTTCTTCATCCAACGTTGGATCTTTTTCCTTCAGTTGCTTCTCTATTTCCATGAAGTGCAGCAGAACCGGAGAGCAAGGGGGTGTCGGTGGTTCTGCTGCACTTCATGGAAATAGAGAAGCAACTGAAGGAAAAAGATCCAACGTTGGATGAAGAAGCCTTGCAGCATTTAGAGGCAACAGCGGATGCCATTAAAGAACTGGACACCATTGGAACCGATCCAGGAGATTTAAGTACTACATATCCCATGGTACAACGTGCTTTACAAGCTGTGACTTCTGAACTGACTCCACCACCTGAAACTCCTCTCAGCGCCTCTTTAGTTCAGAAGACGGGCTCTGAATTCTTAGACACAGCATGGTCTACTCACAGGGCATAGTAAATATGTGTCAAAGAATTTAAGTACATGTGTGGAGATCTTCACAATGTAAGGTTACAAACTTCAAGACAGTTCAGATTAAGAGTAGAAATAATTAACAATATGGCAATAAATATATGAAATCAAAATTTTACCATAGATAACACTTTGGGGTCATATGCAGCCTGTACCAGTTTTTCAACTTCCTGAGCTTGGTGACTACGCAACCTCCCTCCCCATTCTCCAGTACAATGCTATTTGTCTGAACTACTTAGCAGGTCCAGACTGTCACGTGGGGTGAGGCGAGTAGGAATTTTGATCTTTCTGCAGCAAAAAGTGCATGATGTTTTGTACAGTCAGCTAGCATGTGCTTATGTTAGATGTCCCAGATTCGTTTTACAGTACAAGCCAAAAAATGATTGTTCAACACAGACAAATATTTTTGTGCAGACATTCAAATGTTTCAAAATGTTTTACTCTTGGCAATCATTCAGGACAAACAGTTACAACGATAAGCAGTTCTCTGGGAAAAAACATTTACGTAAATGCTGCTCCCATGCTGACTGGCTGAATTAGGTAGAGCAACATTTTTCTTTTTAATGTACCTTTGTCCATCTTGCCTGAACACAAGGGCATGATGGAATAACAAACATTGCCCTTATGCTTCAGTTACCTCACTACCTATAATCTAGTATACCAGTTAATTTGTTTTATTTAAGAGTTTAGACACCAACCATCCTATCCCAATAAGTATATAAAGGCAACTTACATGTTATTGGTGGCTTTGGCATCATAGTGGAAATGTCCTGGGACCAATACAAGGGGACTGAGCCTCGAACTTGTACATACGAGCAATAGCTTCCTGCAGTAAAACGACATCACAGAATCATCATGTACTATTTGCTCAGTCTCGACTTCATTGGCAACATCACCCTATAGGAAAAATGTGTAGCGCTTAGATAATGACAATCATTAATGAAGATCAATAACCAATGAATGTGAAAATATGAAAACACAGAATATATAAAAGAGCACTAAAAATGTGTATCAATAATATTAGAGTCCTTTTCAAAAAATAAAAAAAAGTGTGCCACTAGCACATGATACAACATTGACTGTTGCACCTACTGGTTTGAAAAGAAACACAAAGCAAATTGAAATCAACCAGTGCAAAATATGAAAGTCCGTATTAATAAAAAGTCAATCAAGTGAATGAGTGAGCAAATTCAATAAGCGACTTCTCCAATGTGCAATAATCCCGTCACCGAAAGCAATGCAGGCTTACCAGAGCACGTTGACTTAGGATGACATATGCCACCGAAAGTAAAAAAAAGGCTTGTAATGACTGATGTCAAACGATCCATGACAGAATCACAACTTAGCCGATCATATCTTCTATTAGGTAGATAGATGGGAGAGACTAGGAGCTGTACTGGAAATGGAATCCCCAGGCTGATTTTCTCACAAATTGTCAGAAGTATATAAAGATAAGAGAAAAAGTGGCCACAAAGCGTAATCTCGTCTTGAAAAAAACTTTAAAATGTTTATTTACAGCTAACAAACTTACATTTAGCAGAGATAAAATGCACTTGTATACAAGTGGGGCGGCAGTGGAGTCCTCCCGACGCATTTCGTGACATAGCACTTCGTCTGGGGTCTCTCCACTGTAGCCCCCTCCAATTTATATAAAATCCAATCCATAAAGCCCAATCAGTGAAGATCTAACTCACCCTGTGCATTCAGCAATGTAAATCTACACTTCCGCATATCCAAGATGGCGCCGCGGCGTGCAATTCAAACCTCGTTTTGAGGAAAAAGAAAGCCTCATTTCAAAAACCGGAAGTGGGAGGCAGAACGCAGGAGAAAAAGATTCAAAATTGCTTTTATAGACATCAAAACAAGTGCATATATGAATAGGGCATAGATAGATTTAAAAATAAAGACTTTTAAAATTCATTATAAAATCTGTGTCAATGCATCTGTTATGAACAAGGATGCTTGATAATCCGAGCGTATGTACGATTAGGGCGCGTGCGCGCCAACCAAGCCTCACTATAGAGGGATGGATGCGTTCCATGTTGGTTAGTCGGACCAGCGCATGCGTGGTCATCAAGCCTCGCTGTGAGGAAGCGGGTGCATTCCAGACAGAGAGACAAGCGTTCCATAGGTTGATCAACCGCACGGGCGCATTCGCGGCAACCAAACTTCGTTATGGGAACGTGATTGCGCTCCAATTGGAACACAAAAGAATTGATTTATGGCTCAATGTTTAAAAACTTTGAGCGCATTAAAATAGACACATCATTATCATGCCAAAAATGGCGAGACAAAGCTATGTCTTGCAACTAAACAATTTATTTAAACTAAACAGTGTTTAGTATGAAAAACATCTAAAAAAAAAAAGTGTGCACTCATTTCTCGCACATCCATATGAGAATATTAGGCGTACAGGAACGAATGCGGCAAACTAAAAAGACAATGACAAAACTACAATGTTTTAAAAACAGACCATGCATGTAAAGCATGAAAGAATCCACTGAATAAAAATGGATGTATGTAAAAAAAAATGATAAAAGGTAAATGCCACTTGTGAGTTAGATCTCCATTAACAGTACAAGTATATGGTGATATGAAATGGCTCACAATCATACTACATATCAAGAAAATTGTTATACTGAATACTCCAACATGTACACAGTATAAAATTTAAAACACGTAAGATTTCTGAATTTTTATCCACAGCCACTAAGAAGCAGTACACAATTAAAACATTCTGTACCTGCGAGACTAAGTACGTCGTATACTTAATAACTTGCCCTTGTGGCATGCAATATGTCGGTCGTACCATCCGTACCTTTTCCATCAGAGTCAGCGAACATATTGCACTTATTAAAAGTGGAGATACTAAACATCCTGACACTACAGACAGCATCACCACAGAGATCCTAAGGGTACTCAATTTGCTGTCTTTGACAAATACACACCCCCCCCCCCCCGGAGAGGTGGCGCTATGACTCGAGGTGTCTCCCGTCTAGAGACTTTCTGGATATATGAACTCCAGACTCATTTCCCATTAGGAATGAATGTCGAATGGAACATTAGCTACTTTATTAATATGTCTTAAAACATTTTTTTCCCTTTTTTTACATTTTCATACATTCTGGGCCTTTCGAATTTTTCACCAATTTTATACTGTGTACATGTTGGAGTATTGAGTATAACAATTTTCTTGATATGTAGTACGATTGAGAGCCATTTCATATCACCATATTTTTTTATTATACATCCATTTTTATTCAGTGGATTCTTTCATGCTTTACATGCATGGTCTGTTTTTAAAAAAACATATTGTAATTTTGTCATTATCTTTTAGTTTGCCGCATTCGTTCCTGTACGCCTAATATTCTCATATGGATGTGCAAGAAATAATGAGTGCACACTTTTTGCGTTTTGTTTAGTTGCAAGACATAGCGTTGTCTCGCCATTTTTGGCGTGATGTGTCTATTTTAATGCGCTCAAAGTTTTTAAACATTGAGCCATTAATCAATTCTTGTGTTCCATTTGGAGCGCAATCACTTCCCCATAACAAGGTTTGGTGGCCGCGCATGCGCCCGATCAACATGTGGAACACTTGTCTACCAACATGGAACGCATCCATGGGCAAAGCGCCTGCGGGGGTCAGGGCAAAGCGCCTGCGGGGGTCAGGGCAAAGCGCCTGCGGGGGTCAGGGCAAAGCGCCTGCGGGGGTCAGGGCAAAGCGCCTGCGGGGGTCAGGGCAAAGCGCCTGCGGGGGTCAGGGCAAAGTTAAATTACTATGGGAACCCTTGGTTGAGTAGAACAGGCTGTCCACCCTAGAGGGCAGAAGAATCTAGATCAGTATCTAGAGCAAGGGTCTCAAACTGGTGGCCCTCCAGCTGTTGTAAAACTACAAGTCCCATCATGCCTCTGCCTGTGGGAGTCATGCTGGTAACTGTCATTCTTGCAATGCCTCATTGGACTTTTAGTTTTGCAACAGCTGGAGGGCCGCCAGTTTGAGACGCCTGATCTAGAGATTAGTTGGGGAGTGAAAGAGCAAATAGAGAAAGAGCTGCACATTATAGACAAGGGGCTAGATTCAAGTACAATTGCGCATTTTTTACGGAGGCACTGGGCAACGTTTTTGCCCTGCGCCCCCGCAAAATGACTGCGTTGCCCTTGATTCACGGAGCAGTAGCTCTGTAAATTGCGTGGGCGCGCCAGCAAAATGCCCGGCGTAAGCGCACGCAATTTAAATGATCCCGTAGGGGGCGGGAATCATTTAAATTAGGCGCGTTCCCGCGCCAATCGTAGAGCGCATGCTCCGTCTGGAAACTTTTCCGACATGCATTGCGGCAAATGATGTCGCAAGGACGTCATTTGCTTCAAAGTGAACGTGAATGGCGTCCAGCGCCATTCACGAATCACTTACGCAAATTAAAAATTTCGCAACGCAGGAACGACGGGTATACGCAACATTGGCTGCCCCTGCTAATAGCAGGGGCAGCCTTACGCTAAAGACGCCGTACGGAAACGACGTAAACTGCGTACGCAGGGCTCGCGCAACGTTGTGAATCGGCGTTAGTATGCAATTTGCATACTATACGCTGAGCACAACGGGAACGCCACCTAGCGGCCATCGCAAGAATGCAGCCTAAGATATGCGGGCTCAAGAGCCTTATGCCGCGCATATCTTAGGCTGCATTCGGCGTAACGAGGTTCCTGAATCAGGAGCATTCGTTACGCCGGGGGAAATAAGCAATTGCACCTGTGTAACTATGGTTACACAGGCGCAATTGCTTCTTAAATCCAGCCCAAGGCGAATAGGCATGTGCAAAAGGGAAAAATGGGTTTCGTTTTAATTCTTTATTTAATTATTTTCGTTAAGTTAGATTCCTTACATGTGTTGAATTCGTATTTCGTTAGTTTGACCGAAATTCGAAAAATCTGGTCGAATTTGATCATATTTTGATCCAATTCGAAAACAATTTGATTTGAAAACAAATTCGAATGAAAATTGAAAGCAAATTTGAATCAAAATCTAAAAAAATGTAAATCGATTTCTAAAAAAATACAATAAAATAGAATATAAAAAATATAATGAAAATCAAAGAATAAAGAACAGAATGGAATTTAATAGAATGTAATCAAATACAATAGAATATGAGCTGGCTCCTATCTATCTTTTATTTTCTGAAATTCATATAGAATGAGAACACACACACACACACACACTACATTCTTTTAAATTACATTCTGTTCTTTATTATTTTTTTATTTTCAGTCTATTGTTTTATTATTTTATATTGTATTTTATTGTATTCTTTTTTAGAAATCGATTTATATTTTCGATTTTGATTCAAATTTTCTTTCAATTTTCATTTGAATTGGTTTTCGAATTCGATACGAAAATAAGTTGTTTTCGATGTGCGAATTTCGTCCGCGGGTTTGATTCGAAAACGTTCGTTCGGATTCGGTAAATTCGTTATTACAATTCGGGAATTCAATGCATCCGAATAATGAAAAATGTGTCCGAATTTCGATTCGGAACGTAATGCACATGCCTAAAGGCGAACAAACCCACTTGTAAAGTAAGAAGCGGGAAGGGAAGAGATCCCACTGTAGCAGGGGCACAGTTTGTGTAGTATGAATAAGCAAATGGAAGAGCGGGGGGGAGGGGTGGGACATGGGTATAGTGAGCACTTCAGTTTTCATAATATGTCATATGTATGCAATTTAAAAAAGTTAGTTTTATTTTTGGTATAAGGAAAAAATTATTAAAAAAAAAAAAAAGAAAAAAGCTTAATGGGTTAAATTGACAATTTTGATAGTGTATTGTTGCCTAAAGTGTTTGTGTTCCACACCAGTTAAACAGACCACGTTGTAGTTACCTGAAGTAAAAATTTCTTGATGGGTCAACATTCTGAAATATTCTTATATACCTAAGAGTATGGGGTAAAAGGAAAAAAGAAAAAAATACAGTATCAGCATAAGATAGGGATATATAACCTTGAAAAGAACTATACATATCACACAAGGTAATGATGGTAAAATTATAGCAGTGTGAATTTAAACATGGATTTGGTGCACTCCTCACAAGACATATGTAGCAAGCTAGGCAACCTCTAGGGCAGTGGTCTTCAAACTGTGGCCCGGGGGGCCAGATGCGGCCCTTTGCTTGCTTTTATCCGGCCCTTAAGGCACCATTTCATCCACTGATACAAACAATAGGGTCCCAATGACACCAACAATAGGGTCCCAATGACACCAACAATAGGGTCCCAATGACACCAACAATAGGGTCCCAATGACACCAACAATAGGGTCCCAATGACACCAACAATAGGGTCCCAATGACACCAACAATAGGGTCCCAATGACACCAACAATAGGGTCCCAATGACACCAACAATAGGGTCCCAATGACACCAACAATAGGGTCCCAATGACACCAACAATAGGGTCCCAATGACACCAACAATAGGGTCCCAATGACACCAACAATAGGGTCCCAATGACACCAACAATAGGGTCCCAATGACACCAACAATAGGGTCCCAATGACACCAACAATAGGGTCCCAATGACACCAACAATAGGGTCCCAATGACACCAACAATAGGGTCCCAATGACACCAACAATAGGGTCCCAATGACACCAACAATAGGGTCCCAATGACACCAACAATAGGGTCCCAATGACACCAACAATAGGGTCCCAATGACACCAACGATGGGACACAATTTCTCACAATGAAACCAAGTATGGGGCACAATTCCTTACAATGACACCAACCATGGGGCATAGTTTCTCAATGACACCAACAATGGGACCCAATGACAGGGGCACAATTACTCCCACTGAAACAATGGGGCGTTAATTTTTACCACTAATGTCGGGACCTTTTCGAATCCCACTAACCACTGTCTGGCCCTTGTAAACTCTGAAGGACAGTAAACTGGCCCTTTGCTTAGAAAGTTTGGAGACCACTGCTCTAGGGCAGTGTTTCTCAACTCCAGTCCTCAAGGCGCACCAACAGGTCATGTTTTCAGGATTTCCCTCAATCGAAACGGCTGTGGTAATTACTAAGGCAGTGAAACTGATCGAATCACCTGTGCAAAATAATGGAAAGCCTGAAAACATGACCTGTTGGGGCGCCTTGAGGACTGGAGTTGAGAAACACTGCTCTAGGGTAATACTTAGACAGTTAACCAATCCAGCATAGGGCTGTTGGCAAACAAGCAAGATACAAACAGCTAGTATGGGAAGGTAAGCCTCTAGAGAGGATAACATACTTGGGGATCATGCTCACAAATTATGGAATAAGGGAAAATGCATTTTTGCCTCATGGTATATTCTCATGCGAGCAAAGGGGTTAATGACTTCAAGTAGAAGGGATCATGATCAAGCAGTGAAAGCTTCATGATGCTCGTTTTCATTATTCAGTGACAGACCGTGACTTGGGAGTAACCGAGTAGGTCTGTTCCAACAATTCAACAAGGGCACATGGAAGTGTTTTGGGCATATAGAGGCTCCTAGGTGCCGCAAGAAGGATTTCATTATTGCTATTCCAATAATATCTAACTGGAACAGGCTTAAGACAAACCTAGACACATCTCTATGTGCAGCCACTTCATATTTGTTTTCTTTATATTGTGTCAATATATTCAAAAATACTGTACAAAATAGGGTAACCCACCAATACCATGAAAAAAAAAAAAAATAACTGCTAAAAAAGTTACAATTATATAGAATAGACAAAACAGAGTTCAGGCTGCGCATCCCAAAATGTATCTGGTACTAATTGGGAAGTTCCCCTAAGGGGTTTTAATGCAGCAATATATAAATCCAAGTAAAAGTTGTGTAAAATTTGTTTATTGAAATATATTAGGATACATGTTGTCACATAAATATAAATTCTGGTAGTAGAGATACAGTGCATATTCCATAATACAGCAAGGCAGTCATGCGATTTATACAGCATTACATTATATGATCAAACTATGTAGATGTCGATGCGTTTTGACCTCGGGGTCTCTTCAGGGGGATGAATGGCTCCTAAATCTATTAAACATCTCAGTTTTACTGAAGTCATTGTAAATATCAATGCATAATGTCCAAACAACGTTATATTTACCACTGGAAAGTGGGATGAGTGACATCACAAACAGAAGATTTATTAAAAACAGTTAGATGATCCAGTAAATCTCATAATCGTCCATGCCTTACCCGGAGAGGAAAAACAGCCCCGTGGGCTTACAACCACATCATAGGCACCCACCGAGGAGATAAGGGAATAATGACGACACCTGCAGCAATTAAATAGGTAATGACAATGTTTTAAACAGCCTGTTAAACCCTTAATACATGATATCTAGGTTTGGCTATTTTTATTGTGTACATCCAATGAGAAAATTAGTGCCATTATGATAGTATAGCTATGTGTGATTGTAGCGAGGGAAGTGTCATGTGATAAAGTGGTAGAGGTGATGAAATGAGGTAATGTAGAGGGAATAATGCGTGAGGACTTGTGAATCGTAGCAAAATGTGCTTGAAGTTAATTGTGTGTGAAGAACTAAAAAAAGGTGACACACCCCTGTGTGCAACTGAACAAAACATTTGTAAAAAGTGTTAAAAAAATAAATATATAAAAAACACAAGGGTTTATAACAGGGTCTATTTGATACATTGTCATTACCCAATTGCTGCAGGTGTTGTCATTTTTCCCCTCATGCCCTTGGTGGGTGCCTAGGATGTGGTTTATTGGTTTCCTCTACTTGTAAGGCAGGGACAATTATAAGATTCACTGGATCATCTGTTTTTAATAAATCTTCTGGTTGCGATGTCACTCATCCCACTTTCCAGCGGTAAATATAACATCGTCATGTTTGTAAATATCAATGCATAATGTCCAATGACTTCAGTAAAACCGAGATAAATATATTAAACATCTCAGTTTTACTGAAGTCATTGGACATTATGCATTGATATTTACAAACATAATGTTATATTCACTGCTGGCAAGTGGGATGAGTGACATCACAACCAGAAGATTTATTAAAAACAAATGATCCAGTGAATCTCATAATCGTCCCTGCATATACAGCATTACATTTATATAAATTGAACTGTATGTAGACCAACGCGTTTCGACCTTGGGGTCTCTTCAGGGGAATGAATGGCTCCTAAATAGGAGCCATTCATCCCCCTGAAGAGACCCCAAGGTTGAAACGCGTCGGATCTACATAGGGTTTGATTATATAATGTAATGCTGTGTAAATCGCATGGTTGCCTTGCTGTATTATGTAATATGCACTGTATCTCTACCAGAGATTTTGGTGACATGTATCCCAATATATTTCAATAAATGATTTTAACACAACTCTTACTTGGATTTATATAAATTAATGCATTAAAACCCCCTTAGGGGAACTTCCCATTAGTACCAAATTGTTACAATTAAGGCAAATAAACTGCATAGCTCTACTGTTCTAGCCTTTGTGGATGACATATATGCTTCCAATAGTGCAAGCAGAAAAAAAAATATATGCAATTCTTCCAGTTGCTAAATATACTCAGTTAATGTTGCCAATTACATGAATCAAGATTAGATCCTGGCAATGTTAAAAATACTGATCTGAGTCATAGATAAAAGCCAGTCTGGACACACTAGCAGAGTTTAATTTACTGCACAAAAGCACCTAAGATTTTTAGGTATCCATGTTTACATCTGGTCAGCATATTAATTACACGATAAGCTGAAAAAACTTTTGTAACAACCATTTCAGAAAACCTAACAAAAATGTTAAAAGATTACCATGAATTGAAAATGTTCAGTATTAAAAGCAAATCTCCCCGATTTTCAGAAATGGTTTAATATTGTGGTAATTACATTCTATTCTTCAGTTTAGACATATAACCCATCTGAGTACCAAGAGGGATATCTGCCTCGATAAAGAATGAGTGTTTAAGGGCAAAAAAATATCTAAAGATATTAAACAAAATACTTGTTATTTTAAAAGAATTCCACAAAGGCACTATCTATCCTACAAGACATTCTGTATGCTGTGTTAAACAGAGAAGACACCATGAAATACTGAATGACCTAAATACTATGGACTGCATTTTATGAATGGGCCGATAAATGCAGGCCACAGAATCAACCAATATTATGAAATATAAACACGATATCGAGAATCGGCCCTTGGGTTATGTATGAGTGTGCTAGAGATGTTAGATTGAGATTCATAGAGGTTAAAAACTAAAAGTACAGTGCCTTGAAAAAAAGTATTCACATTTTGTCATCCAACAATCAAACAAAAATTTAATTTATTGGGATTTTATGTGATAGACCAAAGTGACACATTGTGAAGCGGAAGGAACATTTTTAATTTTACACTTTGCAGTGTACAGTCCAGTGTAAAGTGTGTTGGAGCTCTAAAAATACAAGTAATAAACAGAGTGCAGATTCCAATTACGAATGGTTACTTGTGATGGGTTCTCTTTATGACCAAAACTAAATATGACTCCTAAATACATACCCAATCCTTCCCCACCCCACTAGTAAACAAAGATATTTGCGTTTTGCTTCGTTAAAACTGTCTTGAAGCATGCAAGATCATAATGACATGGCTAAAAAGTAATACTTAAAGCGGTTGTATACACGCTGTCTTTTTAAAACCTTGAAATGAAAAGCCATAATCAGCTAGTATGCACCGCATATTAGCCGATTATGAAATACTTACCTTGGAACGAGGTGAGAGGAACTTACCTGGTCCACGCTGAGGGAGATGTCATCTTTCCTCAGCGTGTCTTCCGGGTATCGCCGCTCCAGCGCTGTGATTGGCTGGAGCGGCGATGCCACTCCCCTGCATGCAGCTGGTCCGGCCGAGGATCCCCACTGCGCATGCGGTGGGGAAAATCTCCTAAACCTTACAGGTTTAGGAGATATTCTTTATACCTACAGGTAAACCTCATTATAGGCTTACCTGTAGGTAAAAGTTAAACACCTATACAACCACTTTAATTTCAGGAAACGAGTCACTAAAGTAAGTGTATCAAGGGGGTTTAGATAAATCCCATGAGGGAGAAAGGGTTTTTCCTTAAAGGGGCTATGGAATACTACAGTAAACCTCAATACCGGCAATTTAAATTACAATTACCCATCTACAAGTGAAATCCTTTTTTTTTGCAAACAGGTTGTATGGCTGTATTTAGCAAACTACATCTAAAGTATATTTTATTTAACATCTTCCACATGTATTACCTGGCTTCATCAGGATGGCCAACACGTACAGAATCATTGGGAATGTAGATCATACTGGTATCTTCAATTTTGTAGATCGCGTGACCACCAATGTCAGCCATTTTTCGCCTTTTAGTGATCAGCACAATGTAATATCCTTCTAAAAACTAAACAAATTTTAGACATAAGAAAATTACAAGCTTATGTTTAGAACATATCATAAAACCATTTTCATGTACAAATACCAGGCAGTGTCCACATCTGATTTTCTGCTCAAGAACATATCTAAAACCCAAGAAAATATACAAAACTGTTGCAAACTAACAAAATTCCTGTGTCATTTCTAGATTAAAAACGCATGTAAATATTTAGCAATATGCATTGAAAATGGCTCCATATTTAACCTTTTGCCATATTTATATACACATGATACTGCATTTTCCAGTTATTAGGCACGAGAGCACGCCGCCATCGGATCACTCCTACACAACAGGAGTCGAGAAGCGTGTCCTACACACACGATATCTGTTGGCACCCGCTGATCGTTCGGTACACAGGCAGAACAGCGATTTGCCTATGTAAACAAGGCAGCTTGTCATTCTGTCAGTAAGGAAAACATGGATCCTGTGTTCCTGCAAAGCAGGGAGATGGATCTATGCCTTCCCTTAGTAAACCACCAACTAGGCACACAGTTAACCCTTTAATTACCCTTGTTAACACCTTCCCAGCCATTGTCAATAGTACAGTGACAGCGCATATTTTTAGCACTGATCACTGTTAGTGTCACTGGTCCCCAAAAATTGTCCAATCTGTTCGCCGCAATATTCCAGTCCTGCTATAAAAGTCTCGGATCGCTACCATTAAAAACAAAAAAATAAAAATTCAATATATCTCATAGTTTATAAACTTGAAAATTAATAGCATGAACGTTGTCAAGCGTGCAACATTTATAAACTTTACCCTGTACGCTAATAAACTTAGACTTCACCACAAGTACTTAGTCAGGTGCTGGCTTCAAAATGTATTCTGATTTTGTTGGCTACAGGAGCCTTGAGCTGTTGCACCAAGCTTCTTTGTAGCCAGAATGGGATGGTTTGGGTCGAGTGCAGTGAGGGATTGCTTTTGTAAACTTGGGCAAGTGCCATCTGAGACCAGCACCAGGCTGTTGCCTAAAGGAAATTTGCTGTGCTTTTTTACACATCCTGCCTGCTGCTGGTGGTGCTTCTGCTGCCTTGTCCGCCAAGAGTAGCAGAGACAACCCTGCTATTTGCATTTCCTCCATCAAAAAAGGTTTTGTACAAGCACATTAGAAGTACCGCCTCATAGTGAAAAATGGCTTCCCTTGTGTGGTGGGATGCAGTTGATCATGTCGGTCTTGTAGTGTGGGTCCAGGAGGGTGGCAGAAGACCATTGGAGAGTTCTGTCTCAAATAAAAGGACATTTCTAACTTTATAATTTTTAAAAATGTTCTTTTTTCTTTATCTAGCTTGTTAGATGGTGCATTAATGCATTATGGGATAGCCCAACACATTTCCCTACCAGTATCACAGTTCAGTTCGAGCATTCCTGAATCAAATACATGATATTCAGGGAGAATTTCACTTTTACCAAAAATGATCAAAATTTCACAGCACAGACAGAACCAAGGAGAAAAATAGTTTATTCAACAGCACAGCCAACTAGTTGTGATAAAATGTGATGTAAACACAAGGTGGTTGACCAAATGTAATTTACGATTATCTGAAGATAGCAATTACAGTAGGTGTTTGTGATATTGTGCTTTTAGCACGACAGCGTCGCGCTGATACTCGGCGACAGGGTGCCGAGATCGCGCCGACATCTCACACTCACTGGAATAGTGACAGCACATCCCAGCAAGCGCGTCATAGAAGCGACGGGAGATCCGACTTGGATTCCCGCCAATTCTACACGTGTGCGGCGTTTGTTATGAATCCTGAGGGGGAAGTCCCCGCCGGATTTTAAATAAAAATCCGGCATGGGTCCCCCCTCAGGAGCATACCGGGCCCTTAGGTCTGTTATGGGTTGTAAGGAGAGCCCCCCTACGCCGGAAAAAACGGCGTAGGGGGTCCCCCTACAATCCATACCAGACCCGTATCCAAAGCACGCTACCCGGCCAGCCAGGAAGGGAGTGGGGACGAGCGAGCGCCCCCCCCCCCTCCTGAGCCGTACCAGGCTGCATGCCCTCAACATGGGGGGGTTGGGTGCTCTGGGGCAGGGGGGCGCACTGCGGCCCCCCCCACCTCAGAGCACCCTGTCCCCATGTTGATGAGGACAGGGCCCCTTCCCGACAACCCTGGCCGTTGGTTGTCAGGGTATGCGGGCGGGAGGCTTATCGGAATCTGGGAGCCCCCTTTAATAAGGGGGCCCCCAGATACCGGCCCCCCACCCTAAGTGAATGAGTATGGGGTACATCGTACCCCTACCCATTCACCTGCAAGAAAAGTGGTAAAAACACAAATAAACCACACAGTGTATTAAAATATTTTATTTTTCTGCTCCGGAGGCCGCCCCCTGTCTTCTTTATTAGCTCTTTTACCAGGGGGGGCTTCTTCTTTGACGTCTTCGGGTGGGTGGGGGCCGCCGTCTGGTTCTCTTCCACCGCCGGGGGGGGGTGGCTTTTAAAAAAGCCCCCACCCCCCCGGCGGGTTTCCTCCGGCGTCTTCGGCGGGGCTCTTCTTCTTCCGCTATCCCGACGGGTCTTCTCAACTCTCCGGGGTTCTCCTTCTGTCTTCGCCGCTCTCCGTTGTTGACTCGGCGCACCCCGGTTCTTCGTCTCGCTGTCCGGTGTCTTCTTCCGTGATGTACGTCTTCTCCTTCCGTGCTGTGATGAGTTCTTCTTCCGTGCTGTGACGTCATGTTCTTCACTTCTCTCCTTCTCCCGATGTTGCCACGCCGGTCCTCCTCGCTGAAATGACGGATGCGCGCCTTGCATCGGACCTATATAGGCCTCACAGTCCCATCATGCTCTGTACCTACCCATGTGATACCTACCACGTGGGTAGGTATCACATGGGTAGGTACAGAGCATGATGGGACTGTGAGGCCTATATAGGTCCGATGCAAGGCGCGCATCCGTCATTTCAGCGAGGAGGACCGGCGTGGCAACATCGGGAGAAGGAGAGAAGTGAAGAACATGACGTCACAGCACGGAAGAAGAACTCATCACAGCACGGAAGGAGAAGACGTACATCACGGAAGAAGACACCGGACAGCGAGACGAAGAACCGGGGTGCGCCGAGTCAACAACGGAGAGCGGCGAAGACAGAAGGAGAACCCCGGAGAGTTGAGAAGACCCGTCGGGATAGCGGAAGAAGAAGAGCCCCGCCGAAGACGCCGGAGGAAACCCGCCGGGGGGGTGGGGGCTTTTTTAAAAGCCACCCCCCCCCGGCGGTGGAAGAGAACCAGACGGCGGCCCCCACCCACCCGAAGACGTCAAAGAAGAAGCCCCCCCTGGTAAAAGAGCTAATAAAGAAGACAGGGGGCGGCCTCCGGAGCAGAAAAATAAAATATTTTAATACACTGTGTGGTTTATTTGTGTTTTTACCACTTTTCTTGCAGGTGAATGGGTAGGGGTACGATGTACCCCATACTCATTCACTTAGGGTGGGGGGCCGGTATCTGGGGGCCCCCTTATTAAAGGGGGCTCCCAGATTCCGATAAGCCTCCCGCCCGCATACCCTGACAACCAACGGCCAGGGTTGTCGGGAAGGGGCCCTGTCCTCATCAACATGGGGACAGGGTGCTCTGAGGTGGGGGGGGCCGCAGTGCGCCCCCCTGCCCCAGAGCACCCAACCCCCCCATGTTGAGGGCATGCAGCCTGGTACGGCTCAGGAGGGGGGGGGGGCGCTCGCTCGTCCCCACTCCCTTCCTGGCTGGCCGGGTAGCGTGCTTTGGATACGGGTCTGGTATGGATTGTAGGGGGACCCCCTACGCCGTTTTTTCCGGCGTAGGGGGGCTCTCCTTACAACCCATAACAGACCTAAGGGCCCGGTATGCTCCTGAGGGGGGACCCATGCCGGATTTTTATTTAAAATCCGGCGGGGACTTCCCCTTCAGGATTCATAACAAACGCCGCACACGTGTAGAATTGGCGGGAATCCAAGTCGGATCTCCCGTCGCTTCTATGACGGCTCTGTATCCATCGCGGCAAGCCAGCTCGGCGCTGGCTCCCGCGATGGGGCTCGTAGGTGCTCAATCTCGCTGAGAAAGAGAGCGAGATTGACACAAAATCGGGTTCACCTACTGTATCTAGAATAAAAAAAAAAAAAAAAACACACAAGGCTATGTTTTATTCACACAACAGGCTCTAAAATTTAAGCGAACACTATCTTTAAGCATTCAAAAAAAAAGGAGCTTCAAATGGCCAACAATTTATGAATACAAAACATAGCAACATATTTGGTGACAGTTGCATGGAAGCGCACATGCATTTTAACAGTTCACATGTACAGAGCTTAAAAGCAGAGTTGTTTCACGCCAGTGTGCAATGCTTAGAACATAAATACAGCCTTTTTTGTGTTACTCGTCAATGCAGCCAGCTCTAAAGTACCAGATTCATACTTTCAACAAGAGGAGATGTGGTGTAAAAATCATGTGTACAATTGAAAGGGAAGTAAAGTGCTGCTATAGCACAGTGTTTTTCAACCTTTTTTTAACCAAAGCACCCTTTAAAATCTGTCAGAATCTCAAGGCACACCAAACCTGTGATACCTCACATGTGTGGTGCAAATACTGTTTACATATGCGTGTGCGACTTGCGCATCAACTTGCGTAGGGATGGGGCGGGTGCTTAAAAAAAGTGTTGTCTTATTTATAATTTTTTTTTTCCTTTTCACTGTCCCTTTAAAAAAAAAAAAAAAAAATTAATAAATATATATATATATATATATATATATATATATATATATATATATATATATATATATATATATATATATATATATATATATCACTTTTATTCCTATTACAAGGGATGTAAACATCCCTTGTAATAGATGCAAGCATGATAGGTCCTCTTTATGGAGAGATCCAAGTAAAAAAGACCTCATCTCTCCTTTACCTTTAAAAGCAAATGATTTTTTTTTTGGGCTGTTACTGATCAAAATTTCTGTTCGATTCATAGTTTTTTTTTTTTAATCGATTAATCGACTAATTTTGATTATAAACGCACATACAGATCCAACTACTTTAGCTGATCTCCTTGCAGGCCGATTCCCAGTGCAGCTACCAACCACTGTAAAAATGGATAGCAGGATACAAAGAACACACCAAGGCAGCGCTCAATGGGAATAGCATTAAAACTTTTATAGTCTTCAAGAAGTTAACCAAATAAATATTGCACTGGAGATAAAATCGATGTAGCTACATAAACTGTAAAAATGGTGCGAGTAATACCAAACGGTACCAAAAGCAGTCATAAAAACATGTAGCCAAGTAAGATAATGGTATAAAAATGTGTACGATACCACTGCTGAATCCAGATGAGGGGTTAACATCAGTCTGTCGGCATGTAGATGTCCCATGATGGAACTATCACAACTCCCAGTGGATGGCTGTAGAATCCCAGGTTGATAGGGGGAAGTGATAGAGGGAAGTGTAACAGCCCTTGCGTGTGGCAGATAGCAAGGTCCCGCCGGCATGCAGATAAATGCACAGCAAATGAGCCCTTCAGATGGACACGGCAAGCCCCGCCGGTGTCCGTGACGTTACTGGATCTCCGACAGAACTCCCTGAAGGCCCAGAAGCCGGCGAAGAGGTGAGAACCAATCAAAAGAATTTTAAGCGATCAAAAATATTTTGATCGATCAAAAAAATTTAAGATTAATCGATTAATTAAAAGTTAATTTGCACAGCCCTAATTTTTTTTTATTTATTTGTTTCTCAGGCAAAAACGGTGGGAGGGGGCTTCCCCTCCCGACACTTCTGAAAGCGTTCCAGTGACTCAAGAGCCGCTCGGGATGTTTTCATGAGAAAGCCAGCCACTGTCTGTAAAAAAAACAATACCAAGGTTATGGCTGATATCTTCAGCCATAACCCCAGGCAAACAATTTAAAATCTGTAATTTTGTTCTCGTGAAAAAAACCTACATAACACTTGTTACACTTTTACATTGACTCATTCCATTGCAGACATGGTGATTTAATATTTCTTTTATATATTATAGATGGGTTATGTGGGTTATTATTGATAATGATAACTGTATACTTCAATACTGCAGTTTAGCCGCAGCGCAGGTGTAGTGGTTTTCATGTGGTTTCTCAAACTTCTATTATGTCTATTAATTTTTGGTACATTTTCTGAAAGCACACCAAAAATGAGGGTCATAATATAAGTGAGAAACCACATGAAAACCGCAGGTACACTGCGCTACACCTGCACTGCAGTATTGAAGTATACAGTTATCATCAATAACCCACATAGCCCATGTAAATATATTACATTTAAAAAAAAAATCACCATGCCTGCAATGAAGCGAGTCACTGTGAAAGTGCCAAGTGTTATGTAGTTTTTTTATACACCATGCCTGCAATAAAACTATTGACAGGTACAAATACTTTCACCTCTATTACTCACTCCTTCCTTCTCAGGGAAAAGCACGCCAGGCAGAGTCTTCTCCTGTACCCGCGGCTCTCACGTCACACGCAACAGTGCGTGCACCCGACCCTCCCATAACAACCGATGACGTATTCGGTTGGCAAGACGCGGTCGAGAGGCCCGCACAGCTAACACAGCTATCAGATAGCTGCCTATATTGGGGGTCATTTTGCCGCGGCACACCAGGGGACTCTTCACGGCACACCAGGGAAACGCTGCTATAGTAAATGAATGTTCGGGAAATTGATAAAAACATATCCTCCTGCTGAACAAGCTGCTGGAGTGTAGACATTGGAGTGTACTTTGATACAGACAATATTACCATTCTTCTTGAACGGCCTTTAAAACAAAATCCGTCCTATACTAGCACACTTACAAAGCAATTCTGTATTGGATGGGAGGTTATCTGCAGTTGCACACTACGAGTCCCGACGTGTGCTGATCAGACACAGCAGAGACAAGAGTGTACATCCACCCATAACCAATAATGTCCTTGCAGAGTGAACCGATACAAAAATCTTGTTTTCTTAAACAAACATGTCATACCTGCTTTGTGAAATAGTTTTGCACAGAGCAGCCTGTATCATCCTCTTTTCGGGTCCCTCGTTGGCACTCCTAGCCCCTCCTTCCTGTTAAGTGCCACCACAGAAAGCAGCTTGCCATTAGGTCACTCAAGTGGAGCTGCAGCTCTGTGTCCATTTAGACACTAAACCACGGCTTTGCCCCACCTCCTCTCATTGGAGAACAGACTGATTGACAGCAGTGGGAGCCAATGTCTCAGCCAATCAGAAGGGAGAGTACTGTATGGCCGAAGCACTCGTTCACATCACTGGATCGAGATGGGGCTCAGGTATTAGGGGGCTGCTGCGCACAGGTTTATTAGAATGCATCAAGATAAAAAAAAAAAATTTGCCTTTACAACCACTTTAACCACTTACCCCCCGGACCATATTGCTGCCCAAAGACCAGAGTACTTTTTGCGATTCGGGACTGCGTCGCTTTAACTGACAATTGCGCGGTCGTGCGACGTGGCTCCCAAACAAAATTGGCGTCCTTTTTTTCCCCACAAATAGAGCTTACTTTTGGTGGTATTTGATTACCTCTGCGGTTTTTAGTTTTTGCGCTATAAACAAAAATAGAGAGCCAATTTTGAAAAAAATGAATATTTTTTTACATTTTGCTATAATAAATATCCCCCAAAAATATATAAAAAAAAAAAATTTTTTCCTCAGTTTAGGCCGATACGTTTTCTTCTACATATTTTTCGTAAAAAAGAAATCGCAATAAGCGTTTGATTGGTTTGCGCAAAAGTTATAGCGTTTACAAAATAGGGGGTATTATGTCATTTTTATTATATTTTTTTTACTAGTAATGGCGGCGATCAGCGATTTTTTTTCCCGGTATTGCGACATTATGGCGGACACTTCGGACACATTTTTGGGACCATTGGCATTTTTATAGCGATCAGTGCTATAAAAATGCATTGGATTACTATAAAAATGCCACTGGCAGTGAAGGGGTTAACACTAGGGGGTGGGGAAGGGGTTAAGTATGCCTGGGTGTGTTCTTACTGTGGGGGGGGTGGCCTCACTAGGGGAAACACTGATCCTCGGTTCATACATTGTATGAACCGAAGATCAGCATTTCCCCCTCTGTAACGAGCGATCGCGTGTGCCCGGCGGCGATCGCGCCCGTCGGGCACACGCACGGGAGTCGGGGGCGAGCGCCCCTAGTGTCGGCTGGGAGAGAGGACGTCATATTACGTGCTCTCGCCCAGCAGAGCCACCTTGTGGACGTATATCGACGGTGCGCGGTCGGCAAGTGGTTAAATAAAAGCAATTGAAACAGAAAGAGGGGAATAAGTGAAGGTGAAATGAAGGCAGATCTCACATTGGGGACACTTTCTAGGGTTGGTTTTCATCTCATTTGTGAAGATCTTCATTCCCTTCTTGCAGCATCTCTGAAAAAGCAAAGGCCAAGAATAGTAAGGTCTCATGTACACTGGACATGCTAAAAACACCAGAATTGACATCAATTGACAACCCAAGTTTTGCAACTTTTCTCATTAGTGCATTTTAGCAAAAAAAAAGCCTGCTATTTTTAACGCCCACTTTCCCATAGTACTTAAGTCTTGGAAACATTTAGAAACACTGGGTAGCCACATTTTGCAGTGATTTACCTTGCTTTCAGCGATAGAGCGGGTTTACAGCTAAAAACTCCTCTTCAAAGGCTGGCTTTTTTTCAACATGAAAACACCCCTGCCAAAAAAACACTGAAAAAAGCTTGTGTGCATGGATACATAGGATAACATGCAGGGGATTTAAAAAATTGCCAGTGTGCATGAGGCCTAAGGCTGGGAATTAAAGGGCAAATATATGTTGGACAGTGATGCAGGCTCTGCCATCTGCCCTCCATCTATCCATCAAAATGCATGTGCTTCCACTGTGGAGCCACAACAGATACCAAGGTGGCGGTGCCTGTAGCTAAGGCATGTATTTGCAAATGTGTGCAGACTAAACCCCTGTTTTTAACGCATACTGTTAGTCAAGTTCATTTGGTTGATCACAGGCTGGTTGGCAAGGGAGCTCAAAATATTTTTTGGCCTTTCAAATCCATCTTACTTCTGCGCCTTAAAATGCATGTCTGCAATGGCAGGAGGCATAGTGCTTCACAAACAAAGGTCTGGCTTGGCAGGGCCGACGGGCCTCAGGATGATGTCACACAAGATGTCATTGCGGGACTGACCGGGGTAGAATGCTGACAGGATTCTGCAAAGACACCTCAGGATCTGTGGGCGGGTAAGTATCTGAAAAATACAGTACACACAAGCTATGCAGGGGTTTAATAAAAAAAAATGGGGAGCAGGAGAACTGCTTTAAGTACAGGAGAAGAACATATATAACTGAAAACTATACATCTACTCGGCTTTAAAAAAAAGCCTAAACACGATGAGTGCTAAAATTCTAATTTTTAAATGGATCCAACACTGTTGCATAATTAACCGCACTCCATATACTGTCATTACAACTTACTAATATCTTGCCCTTGATAGTATTCAATTTGCTTGATGCCACAGGTGCCTATAAATGCACATGTTGAAGATATCAGCTGAAATACAACGCTGAGACTGCTAAAAAAAACGTGAATGCAATCCCACTGCTGCTCCGAGTAGCTTTTCACCGATCAGAAATAAATTAGAATGTGCACGTGTGATCATGTATCCGTGTGACTAATCCTCTGCATTTCTTTAAAGGAATGACATTTCTTAAATGCAAGCATAATCTAATGTGGGAGTTTGTGCCTTTATGTGTCCAAATACTTTTTTTAGGGATTTGTATGTACACAAAGATAGGCACTGAAAACCCTAGTAGGTAGATAATTAAAAAGTAAAAAGGTCATACACACATAATATTTAAATGCAGAAATGGCCATTACCATATTTAAAGGGTAACAAAAAATAAGCAAATACTAAAGTTAATACACCATCTACAATTGCTACACAGGCCATATTGTAATTTAAAGTGGTTATAAAACTGTAAAGCAGGGGCAACTAACCCACAGAGTTTAGCATGCAACCTGGGCAAAAGCACATCCAAAAGGATGCCGGGACTGCTATGTTTGCATTAGCATCAGCAGCAAGAGAAGCAGGGGTGCCAAGTAAGCAAATGATGCATGGCCAGATCGGGGGGTGCTAGGGTGGGCTGTGTCCCCAGATTTAAATTGCACCCCCCTCCCCACATAGGTTACATTTACACTGGCGATTAGGGTTTACTATGACAGTTTGCAGACAGCAGCATTTGCTCTACAAAGCCTGCGATTACTTCAGGTAATTGCAGAGAGCAGCGAACATGTGCAGGTGCCGGCAGCCCGTTATAGTCTACGGGCCTGGCGGCAACACAAACCTGCAGAGAACCACAGGAGGAACTCATCAGCACTCATTGTTCGTATATTTTACAGTATGAGCAGCCCAAGACAATTTATTTTCTTCCATTGTGGCCCAGGAAGGTCAAAAGTTTGACAACCCTGCTCTAAAGGCTTTTTTGTCTTTATTCCCTTAGTGCTGAGCGTATGCACCATATGCGGTCTTGGCTTTAAGGCATTATACCGGTTGTTATCCTGGAGGATCAAGAAGGGACATTCCCACCCCCCTCTCCCAATATTAATGGGCCTCCCGTTCCACTGGGAGACCCGTCACACCACTTCCGGCAGCTAGAGACTGGCATGAAGCAGGAAACTGCTTTTCTTATTGTATGTAAACACTTTCCGTTTACTTGGCTACCCACGGTATTCAGAATCCGCTGTATTTGGCAGAAGGAACTCTGGGTCTTAAGACACCGATCCCTCCGTAAAGAGTACCTGTCCCCACCTATTACTGTCACAAAGAATGTCTACATTCCTTGTGACAGCAATAAAAATGATAGTTTGTTTTAAAAAAACAAACATGATTTTACGCCCGTCACCGTGAGCTTGCGCAGCAAAGATAAGATATGCAAGTCACTCCCGCATATGTAAACGGTGTTCAAATCACATGTGAGGCAGTGGCGTCTCCAGCTTTCATATTTAGGGGGGGCACATGGGGGGACAGGGACAAAAGTAGGGGGGCCAACTATAAAATATATATATATATATATATATATATATATATATATATATAAATAAATATATATCCTGGGGCCCTTTACTACGATCCCACTATGGGCCCTTTCACATGTTCTGCAGTGAGCTCCCTTCCTACTATACTGGGGCCCCCCCAAGGTGGCAGAAAACAAGAGATATATGTCACCAGCACACCAAGAAAATATAAGGGTCTAAAGCAGTGGGAGAACTATCAGGGTTGCAAAGGTTGTCTTGCCACCGGGCCCTGGTGTTCTGCCACTCTAGGGTTCCCCAGCTGTCCTGTCCCTGCTATTTACAGAGCTGGTCTGGCGTCTGTCTCCTTGGCAGCGGCGGCAGTCTATTAGGATTTAGTGCTGGTGACATTATGGGTGCATGCAGGGGAAGGCTGGCACTATTGGTTATAGAGAGCCGAGCCCCCAGCTGGTCACCTAGCAGCAGTAATGCTGTATAATCTTCTCTTGATGATCGGCATGTGATCCAGGTGATGCTCCCAGTCAGATCTAATAAACACAGTATTTTTTTTAGCATCAAGAGTACAACCACATAAATATAATCAACCGTATGATCAGCAGCCATGTGGGCTCTATGCCTGTAAAGTGTGGGCTTTGATCAATAAAATCACTGATATTTATGACTAGGATTTGACTGGGAGCATCACCTGGATTGCATCCCGATCAGCGTGTCAGAGAAGGGTCCACTGCTGCTAAGCAACCTGCAGGGAGCTCAAGTGTCTACAACCAATTGAGATGGGCTCAGGTGTGTGAAATCCCACATGCCCGATCCCGCCAGGAAGCCGACACTCCACAGTGCTAATCAATGTATGGGCTGCCCAAGAGCTAAGACCAGCCATAGACAGTTTAAATCTCAGCTGGTCCAGCAGAAACTGGCTGAGATTTGAACCATTAATGAGCAGATTCTCTTATAATTATCACTAGTGGTTGCTGTATAGCCACTAGTGATAATCACTGTTTGTCGGGAGAATATAATTGTATAATTGCTGGGCAGGAGGGATATTCTCCTGTCACCACTGTCTGTTGATGGGGGAATCATGCAAGTTTCTTTCCTGCAATCTGTGGATGCAGGAAAGAAATTTGCACCGTATATTATCTGCCTAACTGAAAGTGAAAGTAAATTGTGAATGTTTTGAAAGAACAGGAGAGGGGGAGGGAGACAGATTGGGGGGGACAGAAGGGATGGAGATAATGTAGTTCAGTGATTACAGTTGTACTGCAGTCTGCAGTGCACACACTTAAACACGGCCCAGGCTAGAATATCTGGTTGTGTGAGCGCTCGCATTATGCAGTGTCGGCGAGCACAGGGAGGGGAAGGAATTCCCCGCAGAGCTTACTGGGGACGCTCTCCCTCTCGGGGAGCAAAATACAAAAATTGCAGAAAAAAAAACTTTTTTTTGGGGGGCACATGGTGGGGCACAGCATGATGTTGGGGGGTCAGGGCCCCCTCTGGCCCCCCCCCTAGGGACGCCTCTGATGTGAGGTACCGCTGTGATTGTCAGAGCGAGAGCAGTAATTCTAGCACTAGACCTCCCCTATAACTAACCTGTCAACCATAATTTTTTTTAAGCATCGCCTATGGTGATTTTTTTTGGTACAATAGTTTGTCGCCATTCCATGAGTGTGGTCAATTTCAAAGCGTGACATCTTTCACATTAAACAAAAAAATTGGGCTAACTTCGTTTTTTTTTAAATTCATGAAAGTGTATATTTCCCCCAAAAAAATTCATTTGAAAGACCGCTGCATAAATACCATGTGACATAAGATATTGCAACAATCGCTATGTAAAAGAAATACACACACATTTATATGTTTGGGTGACAAATGTCAGAAATGTCAAATGTCAGAAATAGGCTTAGGCATGAAATGGTTAAGCATTCTCTCCATTAAAAGGAGTTGTAAAGGCAGGTTTTTTTACCTTAATGCATCAAGATAAAGCCTTCTGTGTGCAGCAGCCCCCTCAGTCCAATACTTACCCAAGGTCCCTCTTTCCAGCCATGTCCACAAGTGTCTCTGCCATTCGAGATTCTCCCTCCCGATTGGCTAGCTGACTTTGATAGCAGAGGCAGCCAATCAGTAGAGGGAGTGGGGCCAGGTTGGGGGTCCATGTCTGAATGGCTGCCCCCAATTGCAAACCGTTTACAGTAGGGGCACTGAACAACTTTCTATAACAAAAAAAAGGCCTAGTTAGACTTACCGGTGACGGTATTTCTAAGAGCCTTTCAGGACAACCTTGGAGAGAGCGCAGCTCCGCCTCTTCTGTAGGAAACACCCACAGGCTTTAAATCCCTCCTCTTCCACCATGGCTTCAGTTATTGTGTGGCCTCCGGCACTGGAAAACAAAGCACAGAGAACCACAACACCATGATAGATATATACTTTACTTTTTTATACACATTTAGGGAGGGAAATAGCGGTTGTCCTGAAAGGCTCTTAGAAATACCGTCACCGGTAAGTCTAACTAGGCCTTTCTCAAATCGCCTTTCAGGACAACCTTGGAGAGGATAACCAAGTAACTTACCCTAGGGTGGGACTACTGCCTGCAGTACCTTCCTGCCGAAGGCTTGATCTGCGGCCGACAGCAAGTCCAACCTGTAGTGCCGAATAAAAGTTGAGAAACTGGACCAAGTAGCAGCCTTACAGATCTGATCAGGCGTAGCACCGGCCCTTTCGGCCCAGGAAACTGCGGTTGACCTTGTAGAGTGAGCAGCGATCCCAGAAGGAGGAACTTCTCCTTTTGCTTGATAGGCTTCAGAAATTGCTTGTCTAAGCCATCTACCGAGCGTACTCTTAGAAGCTTTTTCCCCTTTACGGGAACCAGAGAATACCACAAAAAGAGCGTTTGATTTCCTGAACTCCTTGGTGACGGAAAGGAACTGTAACAGACATCTCCTTACATCCAGTGTATGGAAAGCTTCTTCTCCTGCATTAGCCGGAACTGAGGAAAATGTTGGTAGAATTATTTCTTGCGACCGATGGAAAGTTGAGGCCACTTTCGGTAGGAAGGCTGGATCCGTTTGAAGGACCACTCGGTCTGGCAAAACTCTAAGGAAGGGTTCCTTAATTGCTAGAGCTTGGAGCTCACTGATTCTCCTTGCTGATGTAATGGCAACTAAAAAAATTGTTTTGAGAACTAAACTTTTTAACGATGCACCCTGTAAAGGTTCAAACGGAGCTCCCGTGAGACCTTGCAAAACAATAGATAAGTCCCAACAAGGGAAAACTTTGAGGGCTATCGGTCTATTTCGAGCCAGAGCCCTAAAAAATCTAGAAATTAAAGTTTCTTTGGATAAAGATCTTTCAAGATAAACTGAGAGAGCCGCTACCTGTGTTTTCAGGGTGCTGGCGGCTAGACCTTTCTCCATTCCTTCATGGAGAAATTCCAGAACTGAAATAGTACTCTTGATTTCGAAACTTTTGGAAGAACACCAAGAGTTAAATTTCTTCCATACCTTGAGGTAGATGGACCTAGTTACCTCTTTTCTACTTGATAGTAGAGTTTTAACTACTTTATCAGAAAGTCCTTTAGATTTTAGAAGGTCTTCTTCAGAAACCAAGCAGTTAGATGTAGCCTGCTTGCTTCCGGATGGCACACAGAGCCCTGTGTCAATAGATCCTTCCTGTATGGTAATTTCCAGGGAGGTTTTGAGGCCAGGTTCAAAAGTGTTGCAAACCAAGGCCTTTTTGGCCAAAAAGAAGCGATCAGAAGCAAGTTGGTGTTCTCCTCCCTGAATTTCCTTAGGACCAGAGGGATTAGTGGAAAAGGGGGAAAGGCGTAACACAGCCGGTAATTCCATGGGTGTGCCAGGGCATCTATCCCCACTGCCTGATCCATTCTGTGAATTGAAAAGAATTCCTGGACCTTCGCATTTTGTTGACTTGAGAATAGGTCCACTTGGGGATGTCCCCATTCCTCCGATATTATATCGAACACCTCCTGGTTCAGACTCCATTCTGCTTCCACCACTCTTTTTCTGCTTAGCAGATCTGCTAGGAGATTTTGTGATCCCTTCAGGTGGACTGCCGATATGGAGGCCACATTTATTTCTGCCCATGACAGAAGTTGATTGGCTAAGTCCATGAGCCCTTGGCTCCTGGTTCCCCCTTGCTTTAGCACATAGATCACTGCTGTCGTATTGTCTGACAGAATCTGTACATGATGTCCTTTGACCTCCTGTTGAAAAGCTATCAGACCCAAATGAATGGCTTTCAATTCTCGCCAATTTGACGATTTTCTTGCCTCTATTTTTGACCACTTGCCTTGAGCGGTTTGACCCTCCAGGTGGGCTCCCCAACCCCAGGAGCTTGCGTCGGTTGTTAGACGCTTGTCCAGGGGAAAAAACCATGGGAGACCCTTCGTTAGATTGGAAGGGTCCCTCCACCACCATAGTGCTTGTTTCACTTTCGTAGAAAGTCTGAAACGCTTCTCGAACGGCACCTGGTGTGACCAGACCTGCAAGATGTTTTTCTGAAGTGGTCTGGAATGCAGTCTTGCCCACTGAACTGCCGGAATTGTAGCTGTAAGAAGGCCCAGAACTGACATAACTGTTCTGACTGGTACTGAAAGGTTCGTCTGGATCTGACCCACTGCTGAAAAGATTTTGTCTATCTTTTCCTGAGGCAGGAACACTTTTTGCACTACTGAGTTTAGGGTGTAGCCCAGAAACCTCATCTCCCGAGAGGGATCTAGATGCGATTTTTCTAAGTTCAAAATCCAACCTAGATTTTTGAGATGAGTCTGACGTTTGGAGGTTCGTCACAAGCTGATCCCTGGAATCTGCGAAGAATAATAGGTCGTCCAGGTATGGCACGACCGAGATCCCCCTCAGTTTTAGAGGCTCCAGGGCTTCCGCCATAATCTTTGTGAAAACTCTGGGGGAAGATGACAGGCCAAATGGTAGGGCCCTGAATTGGAGATGCCATACTGATGTTCCCAGATTGATGGCTAGGCGAAGGAACTTTTGGGAGGCTGGTGCTATTGGCACATGTAAATAGGCATCCCTTAGGTCCAGGGATGCCATGAAGCAACCTGGAGACAACAGTTTTGTGATGGAGTAAATTGTGTCCATACGGAAGTGTTTGTACCGTATTGATCTGTTCAGGATCTTTAGATTCAGAATCAACCGGTATTTGCCTGAAGGTTTTTTTACAAGAAATATATGGGAATAAAACCCCCGACCCTCCTGCTGTTTCGGGACCTGGACAATGACTTCTTGTTGAATCAGATCCTGTAAAAGGTTCATCATGGCCGAAGCCTTTTCTTGGTCTCTTGGAAGGGCTGTAATGTAAAACCTGCTTGGCGGACATTCCGAGAATTCCAGTTTGTAACCTTGTGAAATGATGTTCTTCACGAAAGGACTTGTGGATATTTGACTCCACTGAGGGAGAAAGGATGACAGTCTTCCCCCTACTGGAGTAGTTACGTCATTTGTCTTTAGGGTTTTGATCTGGAGGAGATCTGAAGAGAACCCCACCTCTTCCCCTACCCTTTTGAGGAATCCAACGTTTTTTGTTGACATCTTCTCTATTTTTGTAGGGTTGTTGAACAGCACGAAAATTCTTTTTAAACGTCTGTTTCTTCTTGGCTGGGAAAGCCTTCTTTTTATCGGCCGTTCTATCTAAGACTGTTTCCAGGTCTGGCCCAAAAAGAAAATCCCCTGAAAAAGGGATGCCACAAAGTTTAATCTTTGAGGCTGTATCCCCTGACCACGTTTTTAGCCAGACTGCACGCCTAGCTGAATTGACAAGTGCTGAGGATCTGGCTGCCATTTTAATTGATTCGGCTGATGCATCAGCCATGTATTTAATTGCATTAAGGATTAGAGGAAAGGAGTCTAAAAGGTCTTTCCTATGGGTGCCTGCTTCAATGTGGCCCTTCAGTTTCTCTACCCAGCATTCCAGGTTTCTTGCTACCACCGTGGAAGCCATGGCTGGTTTAAGGCTGGCGGATGCTGAGTCCCAAGCTTTTTTAAGGAGAGCATCTGCTCTTTTGTCCATCGCATCTTTCAAGACCCCCATGTCTTCAAAGGCCAGATCTGTCCTTCTAGAAACCTGTGAAAAGGCAGCATCCACTCTGGGTTTCTTATTCCAAACCTCAGTTTCTTTGTTTTCAAAGGGAAATCTTCTCTTAAGAGATTTAGGAAGGAAGGGACCTTTTTCAGGGTCTTTCCATTCTTTCTTAACTGTGTCAGATAACACTTTATGGACAGGAAAAACTCTATGTTTGGAGTCATCCATACCCTGGTACATTTTATCATGGACTGATAGTTGTACTCTTTCCTCCTGAATGTCAAGGGTAGTGTAGATTGCACCTAAAAGTTCATCCACATCCTCCAGGGATAATTTATATTTAGAGGTTCTGCCTGCATCCTCTTCTTCCTCTTCCTCAGAGTCTACAAGTGAGGGAAGAGTACTTGTCCCCTCATCCCCAGAGTCCACCACTACTGGCCTGGAGGTGGAAGCTCTTGGGCTTGCTGGTGGTTGCTGGGGCTCAGTATGGACCGCACTCTGCACTAGCATGGATTTCACTGAACTAAGTGAGTCCGAGAGTTCCTTGACAGATGAAAATAATTCTTTAATTTGTTGAGAAGATTCCTCTTCAACTATGTCTTTAATACATGATCTACACATGGCTTTCTGCCAAGAGTCTCTCAAAGGGTTTTTACAGGAAGGACATTTCCTTTGGCTTGGTGGATTTGCTGGTTTAGATTTACTAGCAGTTTTCTCCTGAAACGAGAAATTAAACTGACTTAAATCAAAGCTCTCTTAGCTACGCAAGGGAAACCACCACCGTGCTAATACCACCACCAGAGTGAAAAAATGTCCCCTTTAAGAAGAAAGAATAGAACATAGCAACCACCAGAGTTTCTGCTAGATGGCCCAGCATAGGCTTCCATCAGAGCAGAGCAGGCTCCCATAAGGAGGAAAACAACCAAACACAATAGAAAGCCCATAAGGATAAGAATAAAGGCACCAATGTACCCCTCTTACCTGGGCCTGACCGGTGCTGACGGCGCCTGCATCCGCCATCGCTGTAACTCTTTCCTCCATTGCAGAGAGACAGCTGTAGAGGAAAACGCTGGGCTTTTGAATTTCCCGGGCTCCGCGTCATCAGTAGGAGCCGGAAACGGAAGCGCCGGTCAGAGAACCCGCCCTCCAGTCCCTGCGTTCCAGGCGCCAGGAGCCACGAGCGCCACGCCTCCACAGGAAACGCCGCGTCGCCGGCGTGACGTCACCCGCCAGACCGAGACCCGGAACCGACATGCAGGACATGTTTCTTGAAAGAAACGGTACCTGCCCGACCACCGGGGTCAAAACCTGCGGACTCCGGGCACCAGACGCAGCGTCCCCTATGGATCCTAAAGCTCCCGTGAGCAGGCGAGACCAGAGGACTCCGGAGCATCCCCCCTTAAAGGTACAGCGGAGGAGCTGGGATGGTTCAGTCACCACCTTACAAAAAAGGTAAAACAATGAGGGAAAAGCCTGTCTCCAGCCTTGGAGAGAACGCAGCTCCCTGGCTCCAACCTGATGCTTCCACCATGGCGGAGGAAACACAATAACTGAAGCCATGGTGGAAGAGGAGGGATTTAAAGCCTGTGGGTGTTTCCTACAGAAGAGGCGGAGCTGCGCTCTCTCCAAGGTTGTCCTGAAAGGCGATTTGAGAAAAAATGTCCACTACCTGTTCAAACCAACACTCCCTAAACACTTATACAAGTCTTATCTCAATTCAGCACTGTCCCCCATCTGCAGCAGTTCTACACTCTCCGACACTCTCCCCACATTCACAGACCTCACTGGGAGCAGCATGAGCCATTGGCTGAACTTCTGTGTGTATGGATGCACACAGCTCAGCTCATGATGGCACCACACATCTACCCCCATAGCATCAACTTGCTATGGGGCACATGCAGGAGAGAAGGCATGTCCAGAGGCAGCAGATGATTGCTGAGTGGGAGGGGATATAAGGGGGTACTGAAAGCTCTGTTACCCAGTGTTCAATGACCTGTATGTAGGAGCATAAAAATGTAATTGTTTTTCTTTCTAACTTTAAAACCATTCTCCACAACATTGATAGGATAATGAAACCTTTGCAGATCTGTTCAGCCTGCAAAACATCCAGTAAATTAGGCATTGTAAAAGTTATGCAGCATCCAGTAAGAATCATGGAAATCCACATTTTTCATACTGGTTATCTGGCTCCAAGAATTTGCAAAAAGGAAAAGTTTTTTTTTTTTTTTAACAAAACAATTTCTGTGAAGAATATAAAAAGTTGAGGCCAGGTTCGCGGCTTCGCGCAACACAAATTTTACTATAAATAAATGCATTTGATAAGGAACATGAACAAAAAGCACAAAATTAGGTCAATCTTATTCAAGACCTAGTGATTGAAATGGTTGCAGTTAAAAGATTGAGTAATTTCTTTAAACCACAGAAGCTTTCAACTTTGTAAAAATAGTACTTACACGTGTCTGATCCATCCATTCATTAATAGAAGGCATACATCTTTCATACATTTATAGATGGTGTGAAAGGCGCTCATCTCGATTTGGATGACGTATAAAAGCTGTGTTTTTAGGCCCGATTCACACCTATGCATTTTTAGAGCATTTTGCAGATTTGCACTGCAGTCCATTTAACATGGTTTCCTATGGAACACAATCTGTAGTGCAAATCTGCAAAAAGGAAAGCACTAAAATGCATAGGTGTGAATCCAGCCTTATACAATGTAACAGAAGGCTGACTACGAGACAATCAAAAGAAAAAAAAGTCACCCTACATGACAAGATACAATTAATGTAATGAGTACAATAAGCTGCTTTTGTAATTGGTAACTTTGTAGGAGCCTTTACTGTGGCTTGGTCAATAAACATACAAAGTTACAATATTATTTCCACAGTACTAAAAAAGCAATTGATCTATTAACTCATCTTACGTCAGAGCTGCACTCAGACTTCACAAAGCTTATGGCTCTCCATGAAGTTGAAGATGAATTCTAGGTAACAAGTAATCAGTGAGCTCTCAGTAATTCACAATCTATTATCCTCCTCATGTTGTGGGCAGGTTTGCTTTTTGAAACCTATGTGGTACAACTTTTTTGGTCCTGGCACACAAATAAAATTCGCGAAATGGGTGTTTGGGAATAACTCTCTGGCACCAAAATCAAGTAAGCAAATGGTATTTCTGTATTAGCAAATTGCCAACAAGCAGTCAAGCTTATACTTTATTCTCCTCTAGACCAAACTACCCCCTACAAATACTTTGGGTCAAATGACAGAGCAATCACATGTTAACAAACCGGCACCATGTCTGGCTCCTCTCTCCGTACAGTGCGAGCAGAGGGGAGAGAATGGTTGCAGCAGTGCTGTGGGCTGGATGCGTAGTGCCCACAGCGCTGCTCAGTGACAATTGCAGCCACAATGCTCTGCCATCCGTACCCAGCCTCTGTATGTGGCCAGGCCGTTTGAAAGACTAATTATGCCTCAGATTATACGTTGGGGTGTTTTCTTTCCAAAATGGGGTAAGTTTTGGGCCGTTTCCATTGTCCTGGTGCTCCATGGCTTTCAAAAGTGTAATAGGTAGTCAGGAAATTAGATGTGCAATTTATGCTTCAGGACGCCTGATGGTGCTCCCTGAATGTTGGGCCTCTATGTGGCGACACTGTAAAAGTCTCACACATGTGGTATCGCCATATTTGGGAGGAATAGCAGAATGTTTTGGGGTATAATGTCTGGTATGCATATGCTGTGTGAGAAATTACCTGCTAATGTGACTGATGGTTTAAAAAAAAAAGAAAATAAACTTGATTTTGCAAAGAATTGTGGGAAATTACTACAACTACAAAAAAACTCACCATGCCTTTTACTAAATACCTTGGAATGTCTACTTTCCAAAAAGGGGTCATTTGTTGGGTATTTGTGTTATGGCTTGTTAGGATCAAAAGAAATGAGATAGCACCATAGCTTGTGGACACCAACTTTCACAAAAAACAAATATGTAGCAGTATACATTTTGGCTAAAATGTAAGAAAAAATTACCAATTTGAATTTTTTTGGAACAGGAACGAAGGAAATTGCATTCTTTCACAGAATATTTAGTCTTTTATAGTGCAAAAAAAAAAAATCCCAGCGGAAGTTAGATACCAAAAGAAAGCTTGATTTGTGGGGAAAAAAGGACAAATTTCATATGGGTACAGTGTTGCATGACTGAGTAATTGTCATTCAAATTGTGAGAGCACTGAAAGCTAAAAATTAGTCTGGTTAGGAAGGGGGTTCAAGTGTAGTAGTCAAGTGGTTAAGAATGGTTTAAAAAAATAAGTTAACCTGTTATCAGTTAAACTGGAAAGAAAACCAGACACTACATAGTTAGTCTGGTTGAAAAATGGACACAAGTGCATCCAGGTCAACCAATAGAAGGAAAAAAAAAAAAAAAAAAAGTGGTGTGAAAAATACATACAAAAAGGAGAATAAACCGTACTTTATTACAAAAAACAAACAAAAAAAAACGTGATCTTTCTAGTGAGAGTTGTGTTCATAAAATGTTTATAGAATAATTTTGTTTGGAAAGGTGTGATCGAACATTACCTCCATGCTTGCATGTAGGGAAATTTAATAGCTTCCTCAGGACATACTAGGTAGGTGTCAGTTTTAAATAAAAGTAAAAAAAAAAAAAAAAAAACACGATCTTGATGTTTTGAAAACTTTGAAGTGCAAAGGGGTTTGGAGTCTTATAGACCCCCAATCTCTCCATTAGATACATCACATGCCTTTTATGGTCAAAGCATGTAAAAAACATTGTACAAAATATCGATATCCATCAGCACCAAAAATACAATATTTGTCGATCCCTACCTTGAACCCAAGTACAGTCAGGTCCAAAAATATTGGAACATCGACACGATTTTAATCTTGTTGGCTCTATACAACGCCACAATGGATTTAAATTGAGGCATGTGCTTTAACTGCAGACTTTCAGCAGTAATTTGAGGGTATTTACATCCAAATCAGGTGAATGGTGTAGGAATTACAACAGTTTGTATATGTGCCTCCCACTTTTTAAGAGACCAAAAGTAATGACAATTGGCTGCTCAGCTGTTCTATGGCCAGGTGTGTTAGTCCCTCATCCCATTTACAAGGAGCAGATAAAAGGTCCAGAGTTTATTTCAAGTGTGCTATTTGCATTTGGAATCTGTTGCTGTCAACACTAAAAATAGATCCACAGAGCTGTCACTATCAGTGAAGCAAGCCATCATTAGGCTGAACAAACCAATCCGAGATAGAAACATTAGGTGTGGCCAAATCAACTGTTTGGAACATCCTTAAGAAAACGCACCGGTGAGCTCAGCAACACCAAAAGGCCCAGAAGACCACAGAAATTCTTTCCCTGGTGAAGAAAACCCTTCACAACAGTTGGCCAGATCAAGAACACTCTCCAGGAGGTAGGTGTATGTGTGTCAGTCATCAAGAGAAAACTTCACCAGAGTAAATACAGAGGGTTCACCACAAGATGTAAACCATTGGTGAGCCTCAAAAACAGGAAAGTCAGATTAGAATTTGCCAAACATCTAAAAAAGCCTTCAGTTCTGGAACATCCTATGGACAGACCAAGATCAACTTGTACCAGAGTGATGGGTAGAGTATGGAGAAGGAAAGGAACTGCTCATGATCCAAAGCATACCACCTCATCAGTGAAGCATGGTGGTGGTAGTGTCATAGGGTGGGCATGTATGGCTGCCAATGGAACGGGTTCTCATATGTATTGATGCGACTGCTGACAAAAGCAGCAGGATGAATTCTGAAGTTTCGGAAATTATTATCTGCTCATATTCAGCCAAATGCTTCAGAACTCATTGGATGGCGCTTAGTGCAGAAAGTGGAATGTTATGCAATGGCCAAGTCAATCACCTGACCTGAATCCGAGTATGCATTTCACTTGCTGAAGACAACTGAAGGGAAAATGTCCCAAGAACAAGCAGGAACTGACGACAGTTGCAGTAGAGGCCTGAACGAGCATCACCAGGGATGAAACCCAGCGTCTGGTGATGTCTATGCGTTCCAGACTTCAGGCTGTAATTGACTGCAAAGGATTTGCAACCAAGTATTAAAAGTGAAAGTTTGATTTATGATGGTTAATCTGTCCCATTACTTTTGGTCCCTTAAAAAGCAGGAGGCACATAGACAAACTGTTGTAATTTCTACACCGTTCACCTGACTTGGATGTAAATACTCTCAAATTAAAGCTGAAAGTCTGCAGTTAAAGCACTTCTGGTTTGTTTCATTTCAAATCCATTGTGGTGGGGTATAGAGCCAAAGCAATTAGAATTGTAACAATGTCCCAATATTTATGGACCCAACAATATGGAGACATCACACAAAACAAGATGATCCTGCCGGGGACCAAGTTCAAATGAGATATACGACGCCTCAGTGTGAAGGGATAGATGAAAGGACGTACGCAGCCTCAGAGACCACAGTCACATGTGCATCTAATGGGTACCACATCAAATCATTCTCTGCAGCCATTTCCTTTTGTACCACCCACCTACCTTTAGAATGTAATCTCTACAAGCAGGGCCCTCCTGTACCTTTTGTATTGAACTGTACTGTAATTGTGTTCCCCTATACATTGTAATACGCTGCATAAACTGTTGCCGCTATACAAATAGTGTATAATGATTTTTTTTTTTTTTTTTTTTTTATTAATGGTTATTGATCATGTGAACAACAGATAGGGCTCAAACCGGAAAGATAGAAAAGCCACATAATAACCAGCAACCAGAAATCGAAACCATAAGTGTAATTGTAAATCTCTCTAAAGTAGTACTGAAGTAGTTTATAAATGGGGGAATTTCCCACTCATTAAAAGTAAGATCTCACAAGTGAACATTAAAGGTTTCCTGGTTGTAGGGGCCCACCGGTGGAGCCAGGCACATACACCCTTAAAGTGGTTTTAAACCCTTAGGCCGCGTACACACGGTCGGTCCAAACCGATGAAAACGGCCTGAAGTCCAGTTTCATCGGTCCAAACTGACCGTGTGTACGGCCCATCGGTCTGTTGTCCTTCTGGACAAAAATTTGTGAACTTGCTTTAAATCGAACCGATGGACAGCTGAACATCGGTCCAAACCGATGGTTAGTACACTAAAGCATTGGTTCAAAACCTGTGCATGCTCAGAATCAAGTTGACGCATGCTTGGAAGCATTGAACTTTGTTTTTTTCAGCACATCGTGCGTTTTAAGTCACCGCGTTCTGACCCGATCGGGTTTTGAACTGATGGTGTGTACGCACATCAGAACATCAGTCCACTTCAGCAGTGAACCGATGAAAATGGTCCGTCGGACCATTCTCATCGGATGGCCCGGTCATGTGTACGCAGCCTGACAGACCACTTTTACCTACAGACAAGGCTAGATTAAGGCTTACCTGTAGGTACAAGAAATGTCTCCTAAACCTACACGGTGAGATTGTTGCAGAAAAGACTGCACCAATGTCTACGGCGCAGGCACACTGAGCGTGGCGTTAGTGAAGGTGATCATGCCGTCACTGATGTCATTGCGGCTCCGGCCAATCAGTGCCAGAGCCACGATACCCAGAAGTAACTCCAGGAGTAATGGCGGCGACGGAGACGGTGAACAAGGGCTTCGATCTCAGGTAAGTACCTCATAATGAGCTAGTATATCATGCATACTAGCTCATCATGCTTTAGTGTTGCAGGTTTTTTTAGGGGCTTTACTTCCTCTTACTAAAGCAAAGGTCCACTTAAAAAAAAACAATTGCTGCAGCTGCTGACTTTTAATAAATGGACACTTACCTGTCCAGGGAGCCCGCGATGTCGGCAGCCAAAGCCGATCAATCCCTCGGCTGCCCCTTCCCCCGCCATTCTCAGTAAGGGAATCAGAAAGTGAAGCATTGCGGCTTCATTTCCTGTACATGCGCGAGTCGCGCTGCGTGTCCTCACTGGTCCCCGATGTCTGTGACATGCCCGGAAGTGGGTGAAAATACCTGCATTATACAGGTATCTGCAAAGGTATCTGAAAAGGTGCCAAATTTGACACTGGAGGGGGTTCCAAAAATCAGAGGTTCCATTTTTCCATTCTGCTTTAATAGGGAAAGGGCCTCATTCCTCCCCACTCTGAACAGCACAGGTGTCCCTGTGTACCAATATTAGTATCCAGTTGGGTGAACATTTAATAATCCAAGCCTTTCTTAAAAACAATCTACTGAGCTTGCCAGAACCACCTCTTGAGGGAGTCTATTCCACAGCTCTTATTGTAAAGAAGCCTTTCAGTATTTGGAGATGATTTTTTTTTCCCTCCAAACAAAGCGTGCCCCCTTGTCCTCGATCTTAAAGAGAATAACACACCAAATTCATTATATGGACCACTTATACATGTTTATCATATTCCCCTAATCTCCTAATCGAGTGAATTCAGTTCCTCTAATCTTTCCTCAGCCAAGCTCCTCCATGCCTCTTCAGAGTGTTTTCCCTGCACTTTCGCCAGGCCAGTTTATTTATAGAATCATATTTTGCCTTTCATTTCAATTTTAAACTGAATGTTTTACAAGGTGATCTTTTACAATCACTTTAAACCTCATTTGCCACATAGTTGCCCAATTAAACAGTACATTGAGGTTGGTATATAAACTGAAGTGAAATCCAAATCAATATTTCTTTAAAAAAATAGAAAAAAAAAACTCACTTCCTGTTTGGCTATGGGATAGAAAGTGAGGGGGAAACAAAATCATTGGAATGGAACACAGATGTTGAAAAAAATCTCACAGGGTTATAACCCTCCCTCAATATTTTGTACTTCTTGCTATAATATCCCAATTTTTAAAAAAGCAATTTCTCAGTTTAGGCCAATACATATTCTTCTACCTTTATGGTAAAAAAAAATAAAAAAAATAGCCAAATAAAACAATAAGCGTATATTGGAGGGAGCGACAAGCTGACGTCACCACATGTACCCAAGTCCCGGAAGCAACGGGCTGCTATTGAGTCAGCCGGCTTGATGATCTTATTGCTTTTTATATTCACTAAAGTGTAAGTGTCAATTTGGCTTTTAAAAAATAGAGTTACGTACCGGTAACGTCTTTTCCAGTAGTCTTTCAGGACAGCCCACAATTGAGAGATACTCCTCCTCTTCCTCTAGGAAACACTGCGCCAGCCCATAAATTTCTCACTCCCCCTGCCAGACCTCAGTATTTATACGAGCACCTCCGGTCAGCTGGGGAGACACAAGAACATGTTAATAACATACAATTACATATCAACATCATGTCCTGGTCTTGAAATCAGACTTCCTCTATTCGGGTGGGTACCCAGGGCTGTCCTGAAAGACTACTGGAAAAGACGTTACCGGTACGTAACTCTATTTTTCCCCTCCCGTCTTTCAGGACAGCCCACAATTGAGAGGATAACCGAGAACTTACCAACTAGGGTGGGACTATGGCTTGCAAAACCTTTCGTCCAAAGGCTTGCTCACCTGCCGAAACCAGGTCCACCCTGTAGTGTTTAACGAAGGTGGTGTAGCTGGACCATGTTGCTGCTTTGCAAATCTGTTCCGGCGTTGCTCCCGCTCTTTCTGCTTGAGAGGTTGCCAGCGCTCGAGTGGAGTGTGCTTTAATTCCTGTAGGGATATCCCTACCAGCCAAAGTGTATGCTTGCTCAATGCTTAGTCTTAGCCACCTGGCAATAGTGCGCCTGGATGCTTTGCATCCCTTCCTGGTTCCAGAAAATAAAACAAATAGTGAGTCTGACCGTCTAAACGGTTTAGTCACCTCTAAATAATGTAGGATACTTCTCCTAACATCCAACGTACTGAAACGTCGTTCCCTTTCCCCCGAAGGGTTGGAACAAAAAGAGGGTAAAACTATATCTTGACTCCTGTGAAACTTTGAAGTCACTTTAGGAAGAAAGGCTGGATCGGTCTTGAAAACGACCCGATCCGGGAAAATAACACAAAAAGGGGGTCTGATCGATAGAGCTTCTAGCTCGCTGACCCTCCTAGCAGTGGTCACTGCAACCAAAAAAGCTGTTTTTAAGGTTAAATCCCTTAGAGAACAATTATCTAAGGGCTCAAAGGGAGTACCCGTTAGGGTACGCAATACAAGAGACAGGTCCCAACTGGGGAAGGGTGGCCCTCGAGCTGGTCTCTGTCTGGATAGTGCTTTAAAGAACCTGACTATCCAGGGACTGGTGGCCAGAGGTTTTTCTAAATACACCGTAAGTGCCGAAACCTGCCCTTTAAGGGTGCTAACCGAAAGACCCTTATCTGCCCCACACTGAAGAAATTCTAAGACAGCCGTGGGGCTTTGTACAGAACAGGGGCAATTTACACACCATTCGTTGAAACGAAGCCAAACCTTCTTGTAAATTTTGCGGGTCTCCTTTTTTCTACTATTAAGGAGGGTGGCAATTAAACCTTCGGAAAATCCCTTGGATCTTAGTATGGCTTCCTCAGTAGCCACGCTGCTAGTCTCCACCTGTGGACTTGTGGACATAGGACTGGGCCCTGTGATAGAAGATCCTCCCGCTGAGGTAGAAATAAGGGTGGTTCTGCCGCTAACTGTTTGAGGACTGAGAACCATGCCCTCTTGGGCCAGTAAGGAGCTACCAGGACTAGAGAGGTGTGCTCTGATTGGAATTTTCTCAGTACTGCTGGAAGAAGTACCGGAGGTGGGAATGCATAGCATCTTCCGAACTTCCAGCTTTGGGACAGGGCATCCACTCCCCTTGCTCCTTCTCCTTTGTTCAGGGAGAAGAAACAGGGGATCTTCGCATTTTCTCTTGAGGCGAAGAGGTCCACCTCCAGAGTTCCCCATCTCTTGTTCAGGAGATGAAAGACCTCCTGGTTGAGGGTCCACTCGCCCTCCCTCAGCTGCCTCCGACTGAGGAAGTCTGCTGTTATGTTTCTTTCTCCCCTCAGAAAGACCGCCGAAAGGGAGAGGGTGTGGATCTCGGCCCAGCCCAGAATCTCCGCTGTCAGGACCGACAAACTTTCGCTTCTCGTGCCGCCCTGCTTGTTTAAATAGGCTACGGCCGATGAATTGTCCGATCTCACCTGAATGTGGTGCCCCTGGAGTTCCTCCTGAAAGAACCTGAGGGCTAGGCCCACTGCCCTCAGCTCCTTCCAATTGGAAGATCTTTTTAGATCTTGGAGACCCCAGGTACCCTGCGCTGGAAGGGATCCCAGGTGCGCTCCCCAGCCCTTGCCGCTTGCGTCTGTGGTTACCACCCGAGACACCGGGATAATCCACAGACGTCCTTGGGTTATGTTGGTGGCCTTTCTCCACCACCAGAGGGATCTTTTTACCTGAAGGGGTACTAGAATCAAGGAGTCTAGGGCTTCTAGGCTGTGATCCCAGACCCTTAGTAGGAAGGCCTGCAGTGGGCGAAAGTGAATCCCTGCCCACTGTACGGCTGGGAGGGCAGATGTCAGCAGACCTAGCGTTGACATCAGGGACCTTAGTGACACCTGTTGATTGTTTTGGAGGGAAGCTACTGCTCTGTCCAATTTCCTGACTTTCTCTACCGGGAGGAACACTCTTGAGAGAGTAGAGTCCAGCAGGTACCCTAGGTAAGTGATCTGTTGGGATGGAATTAAACTGGACTTGTCTAGGTTCAGTAACCACCCTAGGTCTGTTAAAACCTTCTTGGTCACTTCCAGGTCCCTGGATAGCTGCTCTGGCGAGGCTGCGAAAAGTAGCAGGTCGTCCAGATAGGCTATGATGGATATTCCCTGAAGTCGCAGAAACGCTAAGGGTTCTGCCAGGATTTTGGTAAAAATCCGGGGCGAGGAGGATAGCCCGAATGGCAGAGCCTGGAACTGGAGGTGTACAATCGTTCCCTCTAGGTCCACGGCCAATCGCAGATAACTCTGAGAATTCTCCGCGATCGGGACGTGTAAGTATGCGTCTCTGAGGTCCAGAGATACCATGAAACAATTGAGGGGAAGGAGGGCTCTGACTGTATAAATTGATTCCATACGGAATTTCCTGTATGAAATGGATCTGTTCAGAGGTTTTAGGTTTAGGATTAACCTGTATTTTCCCGAGGGCTTCTTTACCACAAAGATGTGTGAATAAAATCCCCTTCCTTCCTCTGCCCTTGGAACTCTGAGGATGACACTCTGATCCTCTAGTTCCCTTAGAGCTCCCAACAAGGCTTCGGATTTCTCCTTGTTCCTGGGTAGATGGGTGACTAGGTATCTCTGGGGGGGAGGTGATGAAAATTCCAGTCGGTATCCCCCTCTTATGACCGCCAGGACAAACTGGTTTGGGGAGATTGATTCCCATTGTGGGAGAAAGGTCCCCAGTCTTCCTCCCACCCTGACTAACAAGTCATGGGTTTTTAGGGGGCTGGACAGGAGGGTGAAAAATCGCTCCACCTCTGCCTCTGCCCCTGGGGGTCCAAACCTTCTTTTGGCCTGCTGGTTTGGCCCCTTTTTGCTTATGCGGACGAAACCCCCTTCCTGCCTGTACTGTGACTCTCTTTTTAGGAGGAAAGGCTTTCTTTTTGTCCGCCGTGCGGTCTAGTACTGCTTCAAGGCCTGGGCCAAAAAGCAGGTCCCCTGTGAAGGGAATACCACATAACTTGGATTTAGAGGCGCTGTCGCCAGTCCAAGTCTTGAGCCAGAGGGCTCTTCTGGCTGAGTTAGCCAGAACCGCCGATCTGGCCGACATGCGGACTGACTCCGCTGAGGCATCCGCTATATAAGCGACTCCTTGCAGGATAGTAGGGAAGGAGGCTAAAATAGTTTCCTTATCCGTACCAGCTTCAATGTGCTCCTGAATTTTAGAGAGCCAATGCTCCAGATTGCGAGCCATTACTGTGACGGCAAGTTCTGGTTTAAGATTCCCCATAGTAGAATCCCAACATTTCTTTAATAGGGAATCCATTCTTTTGTCCATAGCATCGGACAAAACCCCCATGTCCTCGAACGCTAAATCCGTGTTCCTGGACACTTGGGAGAAGGCGGCGTCTAATTTGGGGCTTTTGTTCCAAACAGATAAAGGATCCTCTGAGAAAGGGAATCTCCTCTTTAGGGATCTAGAAAAAAAGGGTTTCCTTTCAGGATCCTGCCACTCCTTCTTAATGGTCTCAACCAGTATATCATGTACTGGGAAGACCTTTCTCTCTTGCTCCTCCAGACCCCTGTACATTCGATCATGGAGGGTAAGAGGTTTCTTGTCGGTTTGGATACCAAGGGTTGTGTAAACTGCCCCTAAGAGGTCCTCTACCTCATCCAGTGACAATTTGTACCTAGAGGGCTTCCTGGACTCCCCGTCCTGGTCCTCTCCCTCTGACCCCTCTTGAGAATCAGAGGTGGCACTATCTGGAGGAACCTGTTCCTCTTGGGAAGGGCCTGCGGAAACATCTGCCATAGCTGCTGCAATGGGTATGACAGGAGCAGGACCCTGAGCCTGTGGCTGGGTTGTAACCTGGGTAGGGACAGCCAAAGGCTGTAACCTCTCAAACAGAGATTTGAATGAGGAGAACGTGGATGACAGTTCTTTAACAGAGGCTGCAAGTCCTGACTCCTGTTCTAATTCATTTTCCCTGACCAGGGATTGAATGCAATCCCTACATAGGACCTTAGTCCATGTTTCTGGGAGGACATCCCTACAGGAGGCACACTTCCTTTTTGAGCTATGCCTTCCACTTCCCGTTTTTTCAATGGCTTTCTGAAACACAGAAAGGGCAGAAAACAACAGTTATAAAAAATTTAAAAAAAATTTAAAAAATTTGGTTACAACCCTGGGAGTGCACCTAGCCCCCTATAAACCCTGGGACTAAGGACTCCCCCTCCCCTGGCCACCCAGGGGGCTTGCCTCCCCATGCATTGAACCCTACATGGAGAGGCAAACCTAAGCTAGAGAGCGCCCCTCCCCAGGGTACTCTTACCTTAGGCTCGCTGGAGGTAGCGTCAGTTGTCAGGGCTGGCTCTGGAGATGCTGCCGACATGACTGCAGGTGGCTGCTTGCTGAGAGTTTCTCCTCGCCTGTGCGAGATCCGACTCCCTCCAGCGTCCGCCCGGACCTCCTATCAGCACCGCGACCCGGAACCGGAAGTCGCGGTTCAAAGGGGAGACATCCGCTCTACGCCGGAAATGACGTCACCCGCCGTCCAGCCCGCTCGGTTCAAAAAAATTCTTTGCGGCCTGTAGTACAGGGCGAGCCTGGATGTCCCCCCCGCTGCGCCCCGCTGGACGAGATAGGGGTCCCCCGCAACCAGGAGCCGCGCTCGGCGTGGAAGGGGTGGCTAATGGTGGGCCTGCACCGCACCAGGATTCACCTGGAAGCCTCTGCTTCCTTAAGGTAAAATAGATGGCCTCAGTCCTCTGCCTGAATTGGCCTAGGTTCCCATGCACAGTGTCTCCCCACCGGAGGAAACACTAATACTGAGGTCTGGCAGGGGGAGTGAGAAATTTATGGGCTGGCGCAGTGTTTCCTAGAGGAAGAGGAGGAGTATCTCTCAATTGTGGGCTGTCCTGAAAGACGGGAGGGGAAAAATGTAATTTAAAAAGGTTTTATACTATGTACTGTAAAAGCCTTTGTTCTTATATGGGGACCCATTGATCGTGTTCGTATGAGGACATCACTGCAGAGGTTCGGTGCACAAAGACCCCAGGCTGGGTTACAAGCCATGGGCACTCCTTGATCTCCTGTAACAAGAGATCATATTCATAAACACATTACATGCTTTTCTGCAGCTTCTCCATTGAAGTATATTGAACCAAAAAACAAAATGGCACCGTTTGTGTCAAAAAAATTCCCTACCCTCTCCAAACATGCACCAGCTGAAAAAATCATGGGTGTTTTCAATTAACCGTTGGGTGTTTCTGCAAAAAGCATCAAAAAACAGAGATGTGACCCGGCCTGAGATGTTTAACATAGTGGGGTTCAAAAAACTAAAATTAGAACAAAAAGAGCAAATAATCACTCATGTAAGGGGTTCGTTTTTACTGTGGGACAGTGAAAGCAAAATTTACAGTAGCGATTTGCTCTTTGTACTACAAGAGCCAATTTTTTAACCTCATTATGTTGCTGGCCGATTAATTGATTATGAACATGGTAATAGCTTAATTTCATAATCGATTAATTGATCAGTTGTGGCAGCCCTACTGAAATTCACTCTTTATTATTGGGCAGTGGGAAGAGGAGTAGCCACACCTTCCAAGTTTCCAATCACTTGCTGTAAAAATTCATATTAAGCGATTGGTTGCCGTTTGTGATGTCACCATCCTGCCTCTCCACCTCGCCCAGAGAATGCATTGCATTCATTTAGAACAGGGGTCCCCAAACTGTAGCCCGAGGGCCGGATGTGGCCCTTTGCTATCCTTTTATCCGGCCCTTGGGGCAGTATTGCTCCCAACGATATGAGGCACCATTCCTCCCAATGACACCAACAATGGGGCACTATTTCTTGCACTAATAGCAATGATGGAGCACTATTCCTCCTCCTACTGCCCACCATCACTGGGGCCATGTTTATTCTCACCGATGCTCAGCCCTGGGGCATTTTCTACCCCATTGGTCAGAATCTGGCCCCCCCCTGAAGTCTGAGAGACAGTAAACTGGCCCTTTGCTTGAAAAGTATGGAAACCCCTGATTTAGAAAATGCAAAGCATTTTCTGAACGGTTCCTGTGCTGAGCAGCTGACTTTATGTCCAGAATGCAGCAGGTCAGTTGCTCAGCACAGGACCAGGAAGCAATCACTGAAGTAGCAGTGTCTAGTTCAGCAATTTCCAGCTTTCAGGTGGATCAGTCAGGTATAGTATTGTACATAGTTATATTGGTTCAAGCTGGGCCAATGTAACTACAACATGCATAAAACTATTCATACCTAGAATTCATCTTTAACTACTACTAGCTACAGAAAAGTATTAAAAAAAAAAAAAAAAAAAAAGTCCTAAAACTTTCCTTTTCCCCCAAAACACAGGAGTTTGAGATACCTAGTTCAAGAATCTTAGTTTTACATTTACAACAGTGTAAAATAGTTCCCAATTCAATTTGGTAACATTCAAGATGTAAGCTAAAACTTTTAACAGGCAATTGTAACACTTAAAGTAAACAGTAATAAAACCCAGTATATACCGTATTTATCAGCGTATACCGCGCACTATTTTGCCCTGAAAATCAGGGCAAAAATCGTGGGTGCGCGATATACGCCGATAACCCCCAACGAGTTTTGAATAGTGCGCCGGCATGTACCGAGCACAGTACACTTGTGTAACTTCGGGCAGTCTCGGCTCCTCTCGCACTGACGTCCTGAGCGTACAGGACGTCAGCGCAACAGTTTGCCCGACGTTACACGAGTGTACTGCGCTCGGTATATGCCGGCGCAGTATTCAAAACTCGTGGCGGGAAACGAGCGGGGAGGACGCCAGACCCGCCGAAGAGGACGCCGGACCCGACGAGGCCGCCGATGAACGCCGCGCAAGACACCAAAACTGTAAGTACAAAAAAACAAAAAAACTTTTTCCACAGGAATTCGGGCCACTTTGGGGGTGCGCGGTATACCGCGATAAATACGGTAGTTACTCACCGCTCTAGTCTCATAAAGTATCAGCTTTTGAATAACACTTATTAGAGGAGCAGCAAGTGGCATTGTGACATTCTCTTGTTTAGCTCATAGATTGCAGAGGTCTTTTATCTAAAATAAAAGATATATACCAAGTAGGGAGCGACAAAACTAGAAAACGAAAGTAGACGTAAAGGCAAATTTTTTTTTATTATTGGGGTTGGTTACCCCTTCAGTTTTTTGCCATCTGTGTCCCATTGGGTATATACAGGATCACTTCATGTCCCATAGCCATTACAGGAATGTAGAGGAAATCTCTAAAGAATTTGTCACCAGAACGAGTGTCTCCATTGGAAGATTGCCCCTCTAGTACTGTTCTGGGGACAACCCAACATGTGTGATTCTCTCACTTTTACTCTCAGTGGTAACAGTAAACAGGACAAATCTTTCCCATTGGCAGGCACGGACTGGCTATTGGGACAACCGGAAGTTTCCCGGTGGGCCGATGGCTCAGTGGGCTGTCAGGTGCAGTCCTTGAGCTGCTCCTCTCTGAAAGTGAGTAATCGCAATTTCACTCCTGTCAAGAGAAGCAGCAGCCGTCACTTGCTGGGGTGATTAGCCTTTCTGCTCCCTACCAACCCTGTAGGGGAAGATGGACAGCCGGCAGACTTTCCTTCCTCTCTCCCCTTGTCACTTATCACATGACTGGAGAGAGGAACAATGCTGCCTTTCTGAAGAGCTGTGAATGAGTACATGGGGGGGGACACTCTGATGCAAGGGGGGACACTCTGATGCAAGGGGGGACACTCTGATGCAAGCACAGACTGGCCATTGGGACAACCGAAAGTTTCACGGTGGGCCGATGGCTCAGTTTGCAGTCCTCGAGTCATTCTCCGACAGTGAGTATTAGCAATTTCACTCCTCGCAAGAGAAGCAGCAGCCGTCACTTTCTGGAGCGAGTGCCTTTCTGCTCCCTTCCACCCTATAGGGGTAGATAGACAGCCGGCAGACTTTCCGTCCTCTCTCTCCCCTTATCACTTGTCACTTATCAAGTGACTGGAGAGAGGAACAATGCTGCCTTTCTGGAGAGCTGTGAATGAGTACATGTGGGAGGGGGAGGAGAGGGGGGACACACTGCTGGGGAGGAAACTGATGCAAGGGGGGGGAGGAAACTGATGCAAGGGGGGGGAGGAAACTGATGCAAGGGGGGGGAGGAAACTGATGCAAGGGGGGGGAGGAAACTGATGCAAGGGGGGGGAGGAAACTGATGCAAGGGGGGGGAGGAAACTGATGCAAGGGGGGGGGGGAAACTGATGCAAGGGGGGGGAGGAAACTGATGCAAGGGGGGGCAGGAAACTGATGCAAGGGGGGGGAGGAAACTGATGCAAGGGGGGGCAGGAAACTGATGCAAGGGGGGGGAGGAAACTGATGCAAGGGGGGGGGAGGAAACTGATGCAAGGGGGGGGGAGGAAACTGATGCAAGGGGGGGAGGAAACTGATGCAAGGGGGGGAGGAAACTGATGCAAGGGGGGGGAGGAAACTGATGCAAGGGGGGGGGGGGAACTGATGCAAGGGGGGGGAGGAAACTGATGCAAGGGGGGGGAGGAAACTGATGCAAGGGGGGGGAGGAAACTGATGCAAGGGGGGGGAGGAAACTGATGCAAGGGGGGGGAGGAAACTGATGCAAGGGGGGGGAGGAAACTGATGCAAGGGGGGGGAGGAAACTGATGCAAGGGGGGGGAGGAAACTGATGCAAGGGGGGGGAGGAAACTGATGCAAGGGGGGGGAGGAAACTGATGCAAGGGGGGGGAGGAAACTGATGCAAGGGGGGGGAGGAAACTGATGCAAGGGGGGGGAGGAAACTGATGCAAGGGGGGGGAGGAAACTGATGCAAGGGGGGGGAGGAAACTGATGCAAGGGGGGGGAGGAAACTGATGCAAGGGGGGGAGGAAACTGATGCAAGGGGGGGGAGGAAACTGATGCAAGGGGGGGGAGGAAACTGATGCAAGGGGGGGGGAGGAAACTGATGCAAGGGGGGGGAGGAAACTGATGCAAGGGGGGGGAGGAAACTGATGCAAGGGGGGGGAGGAAACTGATGCAAGGGGGGGGAGGAAACTGATGCAAGGGGGGGGAGGAAACTGATGCAAGGGGGGGGAGGAAACTGATGCAAGGGGGGGGAGGAAACTGATGCAAGGGGGGGGGAGGAAACTGATGCAAGGGGGGGGGAGGAAACTGATGCAAGGGGGGGGAGGAAACTGATGCAAGGGGGGGGAGGAAACTGATGCAAGGGGGGGGGGGAAACTGATGCAAGGGGGGGGGGGAAACTGATGCAAGGGGGGGGGGGAAACTGATGCAAGGGGGGGGGGGAAACTGATGCAAGGGGGGGGAGGAAACTGATGCAAGGGGGGGGAGGAAACTGATGCAAGGGGGGGGAGGAAACTGATGCAAGGGGGGGAGGAAACTGATGCAAGGGGGGGGAGGAAACTGATGCAAGGGGGGGGAGGAAACTGATGCAAGGGGGGGGAGGAAACTGATGCAAGGGGGGGGAGGAAACTGATGCAAGGGGGGGGAGGAAACTGATGCAAGGGGGGGGAGGAAACTGATGCAAGGGGGGGGAGGAAACTGATGCAAGGGGGGGAGGAAACTGATGCAAGGGGGGGGAGGAAACTGATGCAAGGGGGGGGAGGAAACTGATGCAAGGGGGGGGAGGAAACTGATGCAAGGGGGGGGAGGAAACTGATGCAAGGGGGGGGAGGAAACTGATGCAAGGGGGGGGAGGAAACTGATGCAAGGGGGGGGAGGAAACTGATGCAAGGGGGGAGGAAACTGATGCAAGGGGGGAGGAAACTGATGCAAGGGGGGAGGAAACTGATGCAAGGGGGGAGGAAACTGATGCAAGGGGGGAGGAAACTGATGCAAGGGGCACCCTGATGCAAGGGGCACCCTGATGCAAGGGGCACCCTGATGCAAGGGGCACCCTGATGCAAGGGGCACCCTGATGCAAGGGGCACACTTAAAATTAGTGGGCCGGTCTGGATGAAGTCCAGGGCCAAATTTCTGTCCCAGTCCAGCCCTGCCCAAGGGCATAGACAGCAATAGAAACTGACAGCCGTTCTGATCCATCACCGCTCTATCCAAAGCAAGGAAAAAAATGTTAGGGTTTAGTTACCGTATATTTTAAAACAGATAGCACAGTAATGTAGAATGCTGTAGAGCCATATTATAACAGGAATATAAGGAGCTACATGGGAGTTGGAGATATTTAACTAGATCAAAGGTTAAGGAAATTTAGGGAAAAAAGGGTTGATATTTAGGCCTCATGCACACTGGACGTTAAACCAACATAACATTGACAACACAAACATTGAGCAATTCATTCAGCCACCAATATCTTCTGGAAGCAAGCATAAGCTGTCCCTTGACAACCATTTATACGATGCAACTCTGCTTCATACAGTTTTATTGTCCCAAATTGTTAAATAACCAGTCACAGAAAAAGTAAAGGTGAAAGGATGACCATCGTGAACATTTTTTTTTTTTTTTTTTTTTAACTATATGAACACCATTATATTTCTGATTTGTTTGCAAGTACATTTATTCTTCGATTTTGGGAGGTTTTCACCTGGTGTTGCAAAAGCAGCATGTAAAAAAAAATAAAAAGCTTTAATCTTAGAAAATTGGCAATACAAATTCAATGAATCTTTGCTAAATTTTAAATGTATTTCCATGTTTTAAGAAGTTGTCAACACCAGTATAGCTCCTGCTTCAATTTGTAATTCGATATCTTTCAGGCCCCTTTCACACTGCTTTAAAGAAAAAAAAAACACGCATTTTTGCACCTGTGAAAAATGAACATGCGACTCAAAAATGCACTAAAACCCACAAATAGTGGGCGAGTTTTTAACCACAATTTCCATTCAATAGGAAGTTTTTTTTACTGCTGTTAAAGTGGTAGTAAACCGCAGATGAAGAGAAAAAAATATGCAACGCATACTAGCACATTATGAAATGCATACCTTAGAACAAAGCTCCCGCAGCCCGACCCGCTGCGGGAGCTTTGCATCCTTATACCGTTCTAAGGTAACCTAGGCCAGCTCCCGCTGGCCTAGGTTAACTTCAACTCCTTTTGATGTTTGATTTTACTTTAATGTTTTGCAATTTATTTGTATGGTTCCTAATTTGGGTTGGTTTGCAGGACATTGTTTTCACATTTATATAGTATGTGGATATTTGCCCACTACACATTTACTTATACAGTGTATAATATAGTTTTCGCACAACAACCATACATAGGTGTGTTTAATATAGTATATAACATTTTTCTGTTAGTATGCATTAAAGGGGTTGTAAAGGTTAATTTTTGATTTTCTAAATGGGTTACTTTAAGCTAGTGCATTGTTGGTTCACTTACCCTTTCCTTTGATTTCCCTTAATTTTTTTTGTGAATTTCTCACTTCCTGTTCCTCCAATGAGCTGTTCAGTAAGCTGTTCTAAATGACTTTCCACCACTTGGATGATGGTGGAAAGCTTACTGAGGCAAAATAGGAAGTGAGAAATTAAAACAAAGCGAAAAAAACATTTAGAAGGGAAATTGAAGGAAAAGGTAAGTGAACCAACAATGCACGAGCTTAAAGGAATCCATTTAGAAAATAAAAGCTTAACATTTACAACCCCTTTAAGTATTTCTTACCACACATTTATTCTTCCTTGTTTTTGGGATTAGATTTACTAAACTAGCAATCACATTAGCCTCTGTGTGAGCATACTGCCATTTTTCACACAGCAGTTAAGTATTTTTCACCATTGAATTAACTTTCATTACGCCAGATTTTCACTAAATGTGTTGTTTTTTTTTTCTTCGATAGGTGTGGGCCTTGCCAGTTTGGGATATGTGTCTTCTGCTCCGGTTGCGGGTTTCTTGTTTCCTACTGGTTCCATCTCGCTGCCCTTCCACAGATCCCGTGGGTGAGATCAGCTTTGTGGCATGGTTGGCAGTGATTCATTTATTCTTACAGATAGTTTGTTTAAAAAATAAACATTTTAAAGTATAGGCTAACATACTTATTTGTTTATATACTCATTTATACACTTTTTGTTTTTTAGAGTCATTCATACCAGCTAGCAGGCCAGGAGTCTTCTGTGAGTACATTTTTTATTTTATGCGTCCAGACCAAAGTCATCTAGACTGAGTCATCTGCATGACGCAATTAGATCTCATGGAACGGTCTGACAAAAATGCAATATTGATTTATGTTGACGTTTAATGTGGTTTCTTTTCTGTTTCAACTGTTTAAATGTTTCCTAAATCATTTACACTTGGTGTGCTCTTTAAAAGTCTAGAGGGCATTTCTGTGTGCTAATTATTGGCTTGCCTGTAGGTAAAAATGCCTATAACAAGGCTTACCTGTAGGTACTGGAAATATCTCCTCAGCCTGGATGGTTGCTATTTACCATATACATTTGCGCTGACGTCATTGGTGCATGCACACTGAGAAAATGGCCAGCTTGAGCCGTTTCTTCAGGAGCGGTGCCCGGCGACTCCTGCACACATACGCAGGCGTGACATTGCAGCTCTGGCCAATTACTGCGCCTGAACCTGGAAATAACTGGGAGACATGCCGCTGGTCACAGCGGTGTGTGGGGACCACTGCAACAGCTTCAAACTAAGGTAAGTATTTCATAATGAGCTAGTATGCATATTACAGGGTTTGTTTGCTTTTTTGGGTTTACAAACACTTTAAGGCCTCATGCGCACTGGATGTTTACAGCAGCTGTTTTTGTCAGTAGACGTTTTTTCTAGTCCTTAAACTCTCCATGTTATCCTATGTGTCCATGCACACAAACTGTTATCAGCAGTTTTGGGCAGTGGCATTTTTGTGCAATAAAAAAAACTAGTGCGTTCTGAGACAGTTTTTGAGCTGTAAAAATGCTCCAATGCTTATAAACATTGATCGCTCAAACGTCGCTCACCAGCGTTTAACGTTTTTGATCCATTGAAGAAAAATCTGTTCAAAGAAAACGCATTTGCAAAAACGTTGAAAGTTGAAAAACTCACTGTAAAGCTACTGGCGTGTTTATAACGTTATTTTAACGTCCAGTGTGCATGAGGCCTAAATCCCACAATTGTTTTTTTACATGCAGATGAAAGTTCATCTTTCACTGAACTTCTGTCAAGAATGTGACATTTAGTCCCATAGATGGGCCGCATGTTTGCAATTGCGGCAAACCACATCTTTTAAAGCTTGCTGCCCAAACAAGGTAAGAAGCTACTTCTAAGCAACATGCTTCATGCGATGTGGTTTGTTGCAATTAATGTGCGACAATACCAGCAGAACCGCATTGTTTTAGGCGCCATTCAAATGAATGGCATTTGAAAAATGTGCGCTTTGTCATTTACACATGGGCGTTTTAAAAATCACGTGCAGAATTGCAGCTCTTCTGTCCATGTTTTAAAAACTCCTGTGTGAATGGAGCCAGAGGGCTGGTTCATGCCATGAATCGCACAGGAACACTCTGCTTTCCTGAGATTCACGTGTGATCATGGTGCAGTTCAATTTCAGCCTATTCATTTGAATGGGCTGAAATCTTAGACCATACCAAAAACAAAAAGCAACTGGATTGCATGGCATTATAGTATGCGGTCTGGTGAAGGCAAACGCATTGTTTGGGGTGTCGAGTGAACAATGAAACCCTCTGCGGATCACAAGTGCAGTGCCTGAATGCGGTACGGGAAACATGCACAGAATATGGGTTTCCTGCACCGCGTTTTGGTGTGAGCTGACCCTGAAAGTTCAGACCAGGTCAGGATTCTACACCCGTCTCTGTGCACTCCATGCCCTTACCATCTCTAGAAAGTCTGCTTTCTTTGAAACAGCGACAGCACAGCCAGAGGGTGCAGTAAAAGTAAATGGTTTAATCTTCAATTACTACCACAGTACAAACACCTAGAGTGAAACAGTGAGGAGTCAGACCTATGCATCAGTCCACATAATTGTTTCTCCCCTTTGTTGGCTCTGAGCACTGTGCCTGTACATCGCTCAAGTAAAATCTAGCCCGGCCACCTGGGTTATCAAAGCCTAGACAGGGATGGACTGACCATTGGGACTACAGGGAGTTTCCCGGTGGGCCGATGGCTCAGTGGGCTGGCTTCAGTGACAGCCGACCGCTGCCCCCCTCCGCTCCTCTGTCTCTCCCTTCCTGCAGCGCTCACCTCCTCTCCCTGCCCACAGCGCTCACCTGGGGGGAACAAAAAAGCAGGGGGAGGAACAGAGGAGCAGGGGGGACGACAGAGGAGCATGGGGGGAGGGGATTGACAGCTCACTCAACAGCTATGGCCTGGGAGTTTCTAATTTCTGCATAATCTTGTCCCATAAGAGGGGCACCAAACTGATTCTTTGCCCCGGGTGAAATAATGTCTAGCTTCCCCACTGGTACTGCTTATAAGAGTACCAGTCGTTCTACTCTAATAAAGTAGAACGGCTAGTGGCTAGTAAAGGGGAAGTGGGGGCTTGAGTGGCCAAGGGATTGCCAGAGTTGTCCGGCCGCCATGGGAGAGACCTGTCAAAGTGGGCCAGTCTGGATGAAGTCCAGGGCCAAATTTTTGTCCCAGTCCAGCCCTGCTTCTAGAAAGTCATAGGAGAGTGAAAAGTGCTGTTCTCTACTAACAGATATGAATGAATGAATGAAAACTTATATAGCGCGGCAAATGCGAACTGAATCGCCTCTGGGCACTTGATGTTTCGTGTCTCATGACATCAAAAGAGCAGAGTTTTAATCCGTCTTCTGAAAGTCAGGTGGTTTTCCTCCAACCGAACGCTGGTTGGTAAAGCGTTCCATAGTCTCGGACCTTGAAAAGCAAACCTTCTTTCTCCTTTGGACTTGTATTTGGTTTTTGGAACCTTGACCAGATTTTGGTCAGTGGATCGCAGAACGCGATTAGAATTGTGAGGTTCTATCTTGTCGCAAAGATATTGTGGAGCCTTCCCATGGATGCACTTATGTGTCAGGCAGAGTGCTTTAAATACAATTCTGTCTTTTACTGGCAGCCAGTGAAGGGTTCTCAGCGAAGGTGAGATTGATTCCCATGTCCTTTTCCCAGTCACCAGTCTGGCGGCCGTATTCTGTACGACTTGCAGACGAGCGATTTGGTACTTTGGGAGCCCGAGGTAAAGGGCATTTGCATAGTCCAGTCTGGAATTTACGATTGTTCCCACCACGACTGCTACGTCTTCTTTGGGGATAAATGGAATAAGTCTGCGTAGTAGGCGCAACAAATGGTGCGATCCGCTGACTACTGACCCTATTTGTGCGTCCATTGTCATGAAGGTGTCGAAGATGACCCCGAGACTTTTGACTTTGGAGCTAGGGGTGATGATTTGGCCCAGAATGGGCGGCGGTGTCCAGGTTGTTGCCAGTTGACTCTTTCGGCTGGCGTGAAACATAAGAAGTTCTGTTTTGGAACTATTGAGTTTAAGATAACTCTTAGTCATCCAGTTTTCTATCGGAGAGAATTATTATCAATAGAATTATTCCAATACCAAGAGCTGTGTGCAATGCGTTTCACTCCTGACCTCTGCAGATAAAGAAAAGTTTGCAGAGCAAACTGCAGTTAATAGTGTAGATCAGAATAAAATAGGTTATCACTTATTTTGTGATTTCAGGTTTTAAGCCCGATTTATGCAAGGTGTTACCAGGCATTAATCATTAGCACACTCCAGTATCCAGGATGAATCACAGGGACGGATTTTGTGAATTGCATAGATCACCCAATGCCTTTTCTTATCCATGTAGGATATATTTAAATCAGTTATACATGATGACTGGCCGACTCATGTCAACACACGCAGGCAGTTCAACTTTAACACATTAAACATATTAACACTATTAAATGGTTCAGCTTTATAAATTACTATAGCTCTACCACAGGCACAATCTGTTTAGGATCACAAAAGGCGGATGGAATGATACAGAAAAGACAATTTTATAGAGTCCCTGCATGAAAGTAAAGACAAACTACAACTAAAGTATAACCAAGCCCAGGTTCACACTGGACTGCAGGGATGAAGCCGTGCGAGTTTAGCTGAACTCGCAAGATTTCACTCCCGCTTGTCAGTACCAATTTCGACCGTGATTATAGGAGACATCTGCAAGTTTCTGCTGCCAATAGGAATGTCCCAATCAGTGCGACGCTGACTTTGCAGCACAGATTTCGAAAAGTAGTACCTGTACTACTTTTAGCGACTTCGGGGCTGATTTCAATATACATCTGCATGAACCCACACAAATGTCTTTAAGGCCGAGTTCACACCCATGCTAATTGTTTGCGGCTTAAACCGCATCCAATTTGCATAACATTATAAAATACATTGATTTCAATGAGGCTGGTTCACATATGTGCGATGCATTCGCACTGCGCATTGCCGAAAAAACGTGTGCGTTTTCTAGGCATTGCGGTGCGGCTCAGGTGCGATCATCCAGGACTAGTTGTGGCCAAGTCCTGGGTAATTTTTTTTAGTTATGTACCCCCAGAGGAGTTCAATCGGGTTCCCTGGTTGTTGAAATGGTGGCAACTTCCTTCAGTCTTTTTCCCCCCAGCACTGCTGTGTGGAACCTGTGCTTCACGAGGTGTAAAAAGATGGCGTCGGACTTCCGGTGACATGGCAAGATGGCGCCGGAACCGGAAGTTGTGCAATGCGCTTCCGGGCACAGTTTGTTTATTAGAAGCACGGTGTGCTACACCAAGGACGTGCTGCCTAGGGGACAGTCTGCTGAACGCCAGACAGGAGCATTTCTAGCAGGAAAATGGTAGCCCATTTCTCCGGCCGATCTCCACGATGCCTGAAGCTTAAGGGCTGGTCTGAGGATGGAGCATCCGCTTGGATTGAACCAACGGCTGCCTCCGGGTCCCATACTGCCCCCAAGGTAAGCCCTTGTCTATGGTCTACAGCAAGGGACATTTTTATTTGTGGACCTTTTCTTTTGGTTCTTGTTTCTGCTTTGTTCTAGGCTAAACTGGTGAAGAAGAAATGTTGGAACTGTAGGGCCAGGCGCTCTGATAGTTATAAAACTATTTTGTGAGTATTGTATTCCATCCAGAGCTAGTTCAGAGACTGCCACTTTAAAGGAGCTTATGTCCTCTATGAAAGAGGTTGTGGCCTCCTTCCGGTCTTTCAATGACAGGATAGCAGGTCTGGGGCTTTCCTCTAGTTCAATAGCTCCAAGAGCCTTCAGTCTCGGCTAGACCCCCCCCCTCCCATATTGGTATCCAAGACCATTAGTTTGCGCAATGCTTCTAATCTGGAAGAAGGCAAGTACCCAAGCTCTTCATCTGATGGGGATTCCACATCAGAGGATATGGGTAGCTCCAAGTAGAGGTCGACAGATATCGGACGATTTTTGGCACTATTTAATTAATCAGCATCGGCCGATTGTTTTAAAAAAAAATGCAGATTTACTTCAGCGCGACTTGCATTGACTTCTATGATACAGAAGTCATTTGCAAGTTGCCTGAAGTTTCCAGTGGAGTAACTTGTCTCTGGACAGCCTGCCAAGTCTGAGAAAAGAATACAATGTTGCTACTTATCAATGAACTGAACTCTGTGTAGAAGTTCTCAGTTTAACCATTTAAAGACTACATTTTTTCTGACACTTGTTGCTTACAATTAAAAATCCTGTATTTTCTGCTAGAAAATCACTTGGAACACTTAGAACCCCCAAATATTATATATATATATATATATATATATATATATATATATATATATATATATATATATATATATATATATATATATATATATATATATATATATATATATATATATATATATATATATATATATATATAAATTTTTAGCAGAGACCCTAGGGAATAAAATAGCGATTGTTGCAATATTTTATGTCACACGGTATTTGTGCAGCGGTCTTTCACAGTCTTTGGGGGAAAAAATACACTTTAATGAATAAAAAAACTAAACCGTAAAGTTGGCTTTTTTTTTCGTCCAAAAGTGTTTTGATTACCTGTTTTTGTGCCTGCTTCCTGATCCCCTTACCAAAGATGGCCGGGGCAGCACCCGAGAGCCGAATGAGAGATCGGCTTCGGGTGCCGGCATTGCAGGTGCCCAGGACAGGTAAGTGACCATATATTAAAAGTCAGCAGCTGCAGTATTTGTAGCTGCTGCCTTTTAAAAAAAAAAAAAGCTTTCACACTGGAGCAGGCAGGTGCTATTCGGCTGCTAGCGGGGCACTTATAACCCAGCTAGTGGACGATGAAGAGGTTAAATGCGCCCATTTAGCACTGCTGCAGGAGCGCTTTGCAGGTGCTTCAGCAGCAGTGCCCATTCATTTCAATGGGCAGGAGTGGTGGAGCTGTATACACCGCTCCAAAGATGCTGCTTGCACGACTTTTTTTAATGTCCTGCCAGCGCACTGCCTCGGTGTGAAAGCCCTCGAGCGTTCACAGACTGCAGGGGAGTCGTTTTGCAGGCACTTTACAGGTGCTATATTTAGCCCAAAAGCGCCTGAAAAACACCCCAGTGTGAAAGGGGTCATGGTTACATAGTTAGTCAGGTTAAAAAGACACAAGTCCATCCAGTTCAACCACAAAAAAAATAAAACTAAAAAAACAAAATAAACAAACAAAATAAACACAATGCAATCCCATACACCAAACTCCATACCCACAGTTGATCCAGAGGAAGGCAAAAAACCCCAGCAGAGCATGATCCAATTTGCTGCAGCAGGGGACAAAATTCCTTCCTGATCCCCCGAGAGGCAATCGGATTTACCCTGGATCAACTTTACCTATAAATCTTAGTACTCAGTTATATTCTGTACATTTAGGAAAGAATCCAGGCCTTTCTTAAAGCAGTCTACTGAGCTGGCCAGAACCACGTCTGGAGGGAGTCTGTTCCACATTTTCACAGCTCTTACTGTGAAAAAACCTTTCCGTATTTGGAGGTGAAATCGCTTTTCCTCTAGACGTAAAGAGTGCCCCCTTGTCCTCAGTGTTGACCGTAAAGTGAATAACTCAACACCAAGTTCACTATATGGACCCCTTATATATTTGTACATGTTGATCATATCCCCCCTTATTCTCCACTTCTCAAGAGTGAAAAAATTTAGTTCTTCTAATCTTTCCTCATAGCTGAGCTCCTCCATTCCTCTTATCAGTTTGGTTGCCCTTCTCTGCACTTTCTCCAGTTCTCGGATATCCTTTTTGAGAACTGGGGCCCAAAACTGAACTGCATATTCCAGATGAAGTCTTACTAATTTATACAGGGGCAAAATTATGTCCAACTGTTAGATTTTATGAGATGAAGGGGAAAATTTCTTATTTTAATTGGCCTAACATATCGGCCCAAAAAAATCGGCATCATAACGATCGGCCATCGGCCGTCACAATTTGTAAACATCGGCATCGGCCAGAGAAAAACCCATATCGTTCGACCTCTAGCTCCAAGTACCTTTTTTTTAGTGGAAGATATTTGATGAACTTTTAAAATCAATATATACTTCGGAACAGATTGAGACACCTCAGCTGGTCCAATCTGTACAAGATAAATTGTATAGGGGCCTACATGAGCGGAAATCAAGAGCTTTTCCGGTGCACCAGTTGCTTAAGGATATGATTCTTGCAGAGTGGAAGGAACCTGAGAGGAAGTTATTCCAGTCTAAAGGTCACAAAAGGAGATTTCCTTTTCAGTCTGAATTCGAGGAGACTTTCTTTAAATGTCCTAGGCTAGATGCCCCCATGTCGCAGGTGTCAAAAAGGTCAGTCCTGTCCTTTGAAGACTAAATGGCCAGGAATGCTGATTCCTTGCTACATAAAGCCTGGGATGCCTCAGCTTTCTCATTGAGTCCAGCTGTAACATTCACCTGCGTGGCTAGGAATTTGGACATATGGGTTCAGCGTCTATTCTTTCATCCGACACCCCTAAAGAGGAGATTAGGGAGTCTGTCCCACTCATTGCCAAGTCTGTTGCCTTCTTGGCTGATGCTGCTGCAGATTCTGTAAAGGCTGCGGCCAGGTCTTCTGCTCTCATTAATCAGATGGGCTATCAGGCTTTAATCTTGGGAGGGTGATCTTGCCTACAAAAACACTCTGCGTCATCCCCTTTGAAGGAAAGCTCTTTGGTTCCTCTTTAGTGGAGGTCCTACCTTGTTTCTCTAAGAGTAAACTGTTCCCTTAAAGGAATAAGCCACAGAATAAGAAGCCTTTTTGTGGGTTTCAGAACAAGGTTAATTTTAAAAACGGCAAATAAAAAGTGGTCCTTTAACAAAGCTAAGCAAAAAGGGGAGACTCTGCTCCTTCCAAGAATCCCTCGTGACGCCAGGATAGGGGGAAGGTTGTCCCATTTTATCAAGGAATGGGCAGAGATTTCCGGCCATTCCTTTATTATTCAAACATTAGAAAAGGGTTACAGGTTGGAATTCAAGAGTCCCCCCCCCCCCCCAGAGATTTTTCCTTACCCATCTGCCGAGACCAAGAGGCGGCAAGCCATGTTAAGTCTAATTTCAGTGTGCGAAACGAATGGAGTTATTTCTCCTGTTCCGCAAACTCAAGAATTCTGGGAATTTTATTCCCACGTCTTTATGGTTCAGAAAGCTTCCGGCTACTTCTGTATGGTCATAAATTTAAGCCTCCTAAACAAAACTACTCTCTACAGACTTTTCTGGATGGAAAATATTTATTCTGTAAAATCAGTTACGGCCAGAGGTTTTCATGGTAACCCTGGATCTTCAGGACGCTTATCCTCATGTACCCATTTGCCAGAGCCACCGAAGGTTTGTGATTCTCATGGACAACGAGCCAAGTCATTGACCCTTCAATGCCCTTTCTTTCGTTCTCTCGGCAGCACCCAGAATTTTTACAAAGATCATGGCCGAGGTCATGGCCTTTTTTCGGAAGGTGTATCGATCGTCCCATATCTGGACGATTTTCTGATCTTTGCTCGAGACAGAGTCCCTTATTCGGGATCTGCAGTTGGTCTTGCGGACCTTTCAGAAAATGGGGTGGAAAGTCAACCAACGGAAGTCTTGTCTGGTGCCCTCCCAGAGCATACTTTTTTCTGGGTTATCAATAGACTGTTGCTCAGATTTTTCTTCCTGAGGAGAACATTTTGAAACTTCTCTGTGCAGGCCTTCAAGTTACTCCCACAGACCTCTCTTCAGCATGTCATGCAGTTATTATGTTTAATAACTGCGGCCATCCCAGGGGTACCTTGGGCCCAATTGCATTCTAGACCCCTTCAGGCGTTTCTCTTACGCCATTGGGATTACAGGAAGGATTCTCTAGATCAGCTGGTTCAGCTGCCAAGAGAATTCTCTCAATCTCTCCTGGTGGCAGCAGCGGGAACACCTGCAGGGAGGGAAGAACTGGGTGCAACATGCTCCAGTAAAAGTTACTTCAGACGCCAGTCTGTGGGGCTGAGGTGCGCACTCTCAGGACTGGCAGGCCCAGGGAGCTTGGTTACCAGAGGAGGCAGGCCGCTCCTCAAATTTCAGGGAACTGCTAGCTGTGGCAAAAGCTCTTGGCCCTGCAAGAGGGTCTGTTTAAGAGACCTATAGGTTTTCTCAGACAATGCCACTACGGTGGCATACCGGAACAAGCAAGGGGGCGCTCGTTCAGAGTTGCTTCTGATGCTGATACAGTAGATTCTGTCCTGGGCAGAAATCAATGTCGCCTCAATCAGCGCAGTCCACATCAGGGGTTCAGAGAATGCACTGAGCAGAGTGAGCGTCAGATCCAGCTGTTGGGAGCTACATCAAGGCACGTTCTGGGAGATTGTGCTAAGATAGGGTCATCCTGCAGTGGATCTTTTTGCCTCCAGTCTCAACAGAAAGCTGCCGGCATTCTTCTTCTCGCTGGAGAGCGAGACAGGGTCCTTGGGGACGGATGCCCTCTCCTTCCTGCAGGATTTCACGCTGGCCTACACCTTCCCCCTTTTCCTCTTACCTCTGGTAGTTTGGAAAATTCAGGATTGGGCAGAAGTGGTTCTGATTGCCCCCTGGTGGCCCAGGAGAAGTTGGTTTTCCTCTCTGAAGACCCTCTCTGTGGATCCTCACTGGCCCCTACCAGATCGGAAGGATCTACTCCATCAGGGGGACCAGTGTTGCATTCAAGCCCTCAAACTTTCCATTTGATGGCCTGGAGGCTGAGGGGCACATCTTACAGTTGAAAGGGTGTTCAGAGAAAGTTATTCAAACCGCAAGTTGGTAACGAGAAGAATCTATGGGAAGGTTTGGGAAAACTCACTGTATATTGGCTTTTTTGTACAAATGAGTAGAGAAAGATCCATCTGTCAGCACCCTTGGGGTTCAGGTTGCGGCCCTGTTTGTGTTTTCAGTAGGGTTCACAATACCACTTTTTTAGGACCGAGTACAAGTACTGATACTTTTTTCCCCATGTACTTGCCGATACCGATTACCGATACTTTTTTTGTGATCAGGGGGAAGGATGTCCCTTTATAGTCTGCTTTTTCACATGAGGTTACTGCATTTTACACTTCAATCCTATTGAGTGAGGAAGTTTGCCGTGCAATCGTGCATGTCTCAGCCCATTGCTCTCCGCCCTCTACAAGTACTCACGCAAATGCTCGGTATCGATACTAGTATCGGGACAACCCTAGTTTTCACACAAGAGACTAGTGGAAGATCCTTTAGTCAGGAGGTTCCTTTCAGCCAGATCTAGACATGCTCCCAGGATCGTCAAACATGTGCCTCCTTGGGATCTGTCATTAGTGTTAAATGCTCTAACAAGGGCTCCTTTTGAGCCTTTGCATGAAGCTTCCCTGAAATGTATTTCCTTAAAGATTTCTTACCTTTAGAGCCGGTTCACACTGGGGCGACTTGTCAGCCGCCTGACGAGTCACGTCCCATTCAATGCAATGGAACCGTTCTAATAGGTGCGAGTGCGACGCAAGTCGCTCCGACTTGGAAAGAGGTTCCTGAACGACTTTGGGGGCGGCTTGGGGCGACCTGCATTGACTTCTATACAGAAGTCGTTTTGCTGGTCGCCTCTGAAGTCGTCCTCAGGACAACTTGAAGAGTCGCCCCCGAAGTCGTGCCGCAGGAGTGTGAACCGGCTCTTAAGCTATTACGTCAGGGAGAAGTATTTCTGATCTGCAGTCCCTTTCCTGAGAATTCTAGAGGACAGGGTAGTGATTAGGCCTGATCCTTTCTATTTGCCCAAAGTATCTTCAAACTTTCATGGTCCCAGGAAGTAGTCCTTCCTAGTTTCTCTACATCTCCCAAGAATGCGTAAAGATTTTGTTTTTTAGACGTAGAGATGTCTTCTGCTTTACCTAGTGGGTTTAGGAGTTCCTCCCAGCCTCAGTGGCCCCAAGAAGGGGTCCCAAGTGTCTAAAAGCTCTATCGCTAGATGGATTAGGGAAGCTATTTGTGAAACTTGCAAAGTGTCAGGTCGTATCCCTCCTAGAATTAGGGCTCATTCAAAATCCATGGCTACGTCATGGGCAGAGACTGGGGGGCATCATGGGAAATTTCTAAAGCTGCCGTCTGGTCCTCTCATGCATTTGTCAAACCTAGTTTAGTTGCTTTCCAGCCAAGACCTCTACTTTGGTAGGAAAGTGCTTCAGGCTGTTGTCCCTCCCTAAGGTATAGTATCTATCTTATCCTCTCGTAGCTGTCCTGGAAGGTGGGGGGGGAAGCCCCCGTTAGACTGACCAGTAACAGTATTTCCAGTGGCATAGTTCACACCAGTGCTTGCAGTTCCAGTGAAAAAAGTGGAACGTGGATTTTTTGCCTGCACTGGACCGCAGTAAAACGCATCACGCGTCAAGGTTAAAAAAAGAGGGAAATGTACTGGACTGCACCAAAAATGCATCAAACACACATGCAGGAAAGCACCAAGACTGCGCTTCTATGGTGGGAACTGGCCCTAAAGGCTACTAAAATGCTACTAGAAGCTGGCACAAAAAATGATCTACATCAGCATTTTTTCATCCAGTGTTTTTTCTAGTTTTTTTGAGCTTATGAAAAACGCTAGTGTGTAGCGCTACCCCCGAAGGAGTCGCTGGTTTGTTGTTGGGATCGGCATTTTAAGTTACCTCAGGGTTGTCTAGGGGTGTAGTTGATGAATAAAGTAGTAAGCGAATGTCCAGTACATAAAGGAAGGTTTTCAAATGCTTTATTTCAGGCCCAACATAGCCAACATCAACATACAGTAGGAAGGAAAAGGTTGATGAAGCGATAGAGAACTTTGTGGTATCAGGCCTGGATATAGAAAAGAGCAATCCTGCTCTCATTAGCACAGTAAGTCAGTTCGTCGCCACTCTAGCCAGAGTGGGTGAAGTGCCCCCAGAGAGACTTCTGCCACAAGCCTGGCAGCCGAAGTGTCACTTTGTGTTGCTGGAAGGAACAGGCCTCTGCCACAGGCCTAGTAACTAGATGAGCTGAACGAATTGAGCTGATCCTCCCAGTAGATTAAGTCAGGGTCACCGGGTGACAGTTGAAATGTACCTGTCAATGTCCCGGTAACCAGATCCCCGATGGTTTGTTCAAGCCCTGTTGGATAACCTGCCTCCGGGTTCTCCTCAAGCCGATCCCCCCCTATTGAGTGGCACTCAGCCTGGGATCTTCTCAGTAAAGCGGGGGACCCAGTAAGTCACTGGGACCCCTCAGCAACAAGGAGCTCCGTGTAGCATGCAACCCCGGCCGGCCATCGCCGGGGTCCGTTGGATGCGCGTACACTAAAGGTGGATGCTGAACCTTTAACCCGCGGGAAGAACCAATAAAGATGGCGTCTGCCACAGATATACCCTTCCCCAACATGTCCCGCAAGGGAAAAACTCCTCCAATTGGCTGCTGGGGGAAAAGTGGCTCTGCCAGAACCCCTCTAGCGCCACCTGTCGCCCAGGGGTGGAAACGCCCCTGGAGCGCAGACTGACCTACAGGACAGTTCAGGAATGACAGCAGCCCATAATTTAGCAAATTGTGAATGGGAGCAAAATAACTCTCCCATTCCCCACTAACTTTAGCATAGTGCATGGAGTCTAAATCTTCTTGAGAGACTAAATTCAGTTCCTCTAATCCAGGGGTCTTCAAACTACGGCCCTCCAGTTCAGGAACTACAATTCCCATCATGCCTATTCATGTCTGTGAATGTCAGTGTGTTACAATGCCTCATGGGATGTGTCGTTCTACAACAGCTGGAGGGCTGTAGTTTGAGGATCCCTGCTCTAATCCTTCCTCAAATCTGAGCTCCTCCATGCCTCTTATCAGTTTGGTTGCCCTTCTCTGCACTTTCTCCAGTTCCCCCATATCCTTTTTGAGAACTGGTGCCCAAAACTGAACTGCATTACTAAATTGTACAGGGGCAAAACGTTCCCTCTTTCAAAATCCAGAACAGGAATAGATGGGAAATCTTCCAATGGGGAAGGTATTCCCTTACTGTGGGCGGGTTTCCTTTCACTTCCTGCTTTGGCTACGAGACGGGACATAAAAGGGAAATTGCCCAATGGAGCACAATTGGGTAGAACTCTCCCTTCTCTATCCAAAAAAAAGTTTTGCTTTTAATTCTACTTTATACCCTAAAATGCATATGCCCTATACTCAGCACTTCATTGCTGTACCTTAAGAGCTCAGTTTAAAAATTATTTTGGTGTTATCTGGATGGCTCTTGCTCATGGCCAATTGTGACTATTACTACCGTAGTACACAAACGCTAGCTAGGCACACCGTTTAACCCCCAACAAAAATGGATTCTGCTCATTTAGACCCCTTTCACACTAAGGCAGTTTTCAGGTGTTTAAGCACTAGAAATGGCACCTAAAAACTGCCTCTCATTCACTTCAATGAGTGCTTTCACACTGAAGCGGTGCACTTGCAGGACCATCTTTGATGTGGGTTTGGAGCGCTAAAAATGGCGCTTCAAAAACGCCCCTAGCCCGTAAAATGAATGGGTAGCGCTTTGTCCCGATAGCACCCGAAAATCTCTGCTAAAGCACCGCAAAAACGACCGGCGTTTCAGTGTGAAAGGGGCCTGTTGCGCATATTATATAGCACAGTGCTGGTGCTGTCGTTTGGGCCCCTGTAACACCTTAAACCCTGGCTGATCCTGCCAGTTTCTACCCTCACCTATGTAAACGGACCAGTGTATCGTGACTGCTGTGCCCTGGCACCATGGTCAGTTTACATGCCTCCGTCATCCGCAGCCCTGCTCTCATGTCTTTGTCCTCCTCCCCCTCCCCTCCCTGTCAGTAAGGCTGCATTCAAACCTGAGTTTTTGTTTCTTTTTTTTTTCAGGCAGAAAGTTGTGTGATTTTTGCAACTATTTTGTACAGGTCAAAAGGTCACCAATGTAAAAAGCCGAAAAATGCCTGTAATCTGCCTAAGAAGCTTATGTACTTATTTGAGCTTTAGGCGTTTTGCCTCCTGGTGACAAAATGCTCAGATGGGAACAGGTGCCATTGAAATGAATGGGATTTTGCTTGGGTGTTTTTAGGGCGTTTTATGAGCTGAAAACGCTTAGGTGTGAATGCTGGTATCATTAGGGGTGCAGCGGATCGTGCCCGATCCGCGATCCGAACGGGTTTGGATCGGCACAGTATGCGATCTGCGGAATGCACCGCCGCCGCGGCCTTGGGCAAGACCGTGGCTTCGGCCTAGCTCCAGTGCGGTCGGCCATCTTGGTACACTCGGCAGCGGTGCGCGCTGACGTCATCACCCCTCCTTCTGCTCGTGGATCTTTTATATTCTGCAAGAGCGCGCTGACTCTGCATGCAACCAGAATACAGTGAGACGGATCGAATACATCAGTACAGTGAGTAGGCTAATGGCTATTACAGTGGGGAAAATGGCTATACACAGTGTTGCTGTTTACTAGTGTGGGGGCAATGTTGGCTATGACTAGTATTACAGTGGGAAAAATGGCAATTACAGTGTTACTGTTTTACTAGTGTGGGGGCAATGTTGGCTATGGCTATTAAAGCCATAGCCAACATTGCCCCCACACTAGTAAAACAGTAACACTGTAATTGCCATTTTTCCCACTGTAATGGTCCCAAAAATGTGTCAAAATTGTCTGATGTGTCCGCCATAATGTCGCGGTCACGAAAAAAATCACTGATCGCCGTAAAAAAAATATATTAATAAAAATGTAAAAAGACAAAACTTTTGTCTTGTGTTTTTTTTTTTTTTTTTTATATATTTTTTTTTTTTTACTGATCCGAAAATGATCTGATCCGTGACTCCTGATCCGAGGATCGATCCGATCCGTGAGTTTTTTGATCCGTTGCACCCCTAATCCTAAGATATTTTTGTTGCTACCATCCTCTCCAGTATTAAATGTGCTGCACTGCTGCATGTGTTTTCTAAAAAATCAGACGTTAAATAACTTATTTTATAGCGGCGGTCTGCAGTCACGTGTTCGGCTGTCTCTCCTCTTCACGGCTGATGTCAGCAAGAGTTTCTCTGCTCCGCCCACTTTCCTGTCTGAGAACAGAGATGGCCGGATGCATGAGTGCCGATTGGCGCTATAAAAAGGTCTAAAAAAAAACACCTGCAGTGCAGCACATTTAATCTGTCAAAAAATGGTAGCAACACCATGTGGGTTAACAACCACTTTAATTATTTGGTCGCCCCTGATGTTAACCCCTTCCCAGCCAGTGTCATTGGTACAGTGAGGCCCCATGCTCATAAGACCCTCCCTAAGCTCAAAAAACAGTATTTAACCATTTCAGCCATTTTGTGAGACCAGAGTGAGTAGCAGCTGAGAGCGCAGCAGTGTACTTGTATTTAGCGTGTCACTTGCCACATCACCTGCCACAAGCTGTGGATTGTCCACTTGCCACGTCACCTGCCACAAGTTGTGGATTGTCCACTTCTCATGTCACCTGGCCACATTACCTGCCACAAGTTGTGGCTTGTCCACTTGCCACGTCACCTGCCACAAGTTGTGGATTGTCCACTGGCCACGTCACCTGGCCACATCACCTGTTCCCATCACCTGGCCACAAGTTGTGGATTGTTCACTTGCCACATCACATGGCCACGTTACTTGCCACGTCACCTGCCACAAGTTACAAGTTGTGGATTGTCCACATCACCTGCCACGTCACCTGGCCATGTCACCTGCAACAAGTTGTGGATTGTCACCTGGCCACGTCACCTGCCACAAGTTGTGGATTGTCCACTGGCCATGTCACCTGGCCACATCACCTGTTCCCATCACCTGGCCACAAGTTGTGGATTGTTCACTTGCCACATCACATGGCCACGTTACTTGCCACGTCACCTGCCACAAGTTGTGGATTGTCCACTTGCCACGTCACCTGGCCACGTCACCGGCCACAAGTTGTGGATTGTACACTTGCCACGTCACCTGGCCACAATTTGTGGATTGTCCACTGGCCACGTCACCTGGCAATGTCATCTGGCCTTGGCAAGTAGACAATCCACAACTTGTGGCAGGTGACAAGGCCAGATGACATTGCCAGGTGACGTGGCCAGTGGACAATCCACAAATTGTGGCAGGTGACATGTCACCTGGCCACATCACCTGGCCACAAGTTGTGGATTGTTCACTTGCCACATCACCTGGCCACGTTACTTGCCACATCACTTGCCACGTCACCTGCCACAAGTTGTGGATTGTCCACTTGCCACGTCACCTGGCCACGTCGCCTGCCACAAGTTGTGGATTGTCCACGTCGCCTGCCACAAGTTGTGGATTGTCCACGTCGCCTGCCACAAGTTGTGGATTGTCCACGTCGCCTGCCACAAGTTGTGGATTGTCCACGTCGCCTGCCACAAGTTGTGGATTGTCCACGTCGCCTGCCACAAGTTGTGGATTGTCCACGTCGTACTGCCACAAGTTGTGGATTGTCTGCAATGCAAGCAATTATTATTATTTTTTTTTAATGGTTTTTCATCATTTGCCATAATTTTTGAGATTTCTAATGTAAAAAAAGTCACCTTTAAAAACGCCTATAAACGGAATCACGGCAAAACGCCGGTACCGCGTTTTGCATCTGAAACGCGAAAACGTTTGCGTCTGAACCCATTTTTTTGCTTCTGGAAAAACAAGGTTAAACGCAACTGCCTACAAACGGCAATAAACGGGACTGTGTGCATGGACATATTGAATGTGTTCAGGGGCATTTAAAAAAGCTGTCCAACTGCCTCTGAACCCGTGTTTACCAGCGTCTCGTGTGCATGGGGCCTTACTGTGCATATTTTTAGCACTGATCACTGTATTGGTGTCACTGGTCCCCAGAAAATGTTAAGTGCTTAGTGTCAGAATGTCCGCCCCAATATCGCAATGCTGCTATTATAAGTCGTTGATCTGTCATACTAGTAAGTTATATTGGTGTATTTTTCCTGAAAAATAACTGAGAAAATATTGTGTGACATAAAAAAATGGGGGGTGTGGGGGTTACAGTAATTTCTGGCAAAAAATGCAGATTAACATGTGTGGGGGGAAAAAAATGCCCCAGTAAACAAGTGGTTAAAGAGACACATGCAGGGCAAAGTGACTGTGTCCCTGCAAAGAGCCCTGATTCACACTGTAATGAGAGAACTGCTATTGAGACGGAACAGAACAAAAACCCCTTCACAGATGAGTAACAGATCACCTAAGGTAAATAGTTTCTTCTTTGCAACACACCATCAGTTCTTTATAGCTGTTTACTCTCTGCAGTAACACATCTGCGGGGAATACAGAATTCCCTATAGTCTACACAGTGCAGAGGTCTCCCACATATGTTTTTGGCTTATTGGGGTTAATTTAATAAAGGCAAATCCACTTTGCACCACAAGTGCACTTGGAATTGCAGTCGATGTAGATCTGAGCATGCAAGGAAAATAAACATAATTGTTGCTTGTACATGATTGGATAATACAATCTGCAGAGCTTCCCCTCATTTCAGATCTTCCCCCCTCAGATCTAAGGCTTCATGTACATGGGACGTTGTTCAACCTCTCCTGAACGACCTAAAGTGATACTAAAACCTTCTTTTTAACATATATCATACTCGCTTCCACTGTGCAGCTTGTTTTGCAGAGTGGCCCTGATCCTCCTGTTCTGGGGGCTCGTGTGGCTCCCCCCCCCCCCCCCATTAGATAACTCCCTAGGAGAAGCACTTCCCGAGGGGGTTACCTTGCGGGCACGTTCCTGAGTCATACATTCGGTGTCTATTGATGCCCACGTCACTGGATTTAATTGACAGCAGTGGGAGCCAATGGCTGCACTGCTATCAATCTATCCAAAGTCAGGACTCCATGGAGAGGACGGCAGGGACACGCCGATGGAAATTTGGGGCTCGGGTAAGTAAAAGGGGGTGTTGGGGGGGGGTGTTGGGGGGCTGGACAATGCAAGGAGTTTTTCACCTTAATGCATAGTGTTTACAACACCTTTAACTTGACAGCTAGAAACTGGTGTTTAAAAACGTCCGTTTAGCTGTGTGAAAATGCTGTCTTAAGCTGTGTTTGTGCCTTGAAGCGTTTGTAAAAATGAAAAACCCCTGCAAACGAAACGCTGCTAAATGCGAGTTATGTTTAGCCAGGGCTTTTTTTCAGGGGGAACTTGGGGGAACTCAGTTCCACCACCTCCGGCTCAGACCCTTTGGTGCCTGCTCACCACAATCACTTGTAAACACAGAAGTCTGGTTTCTGTGTTCACAAGTGACAGCTTTGTAACCCCCTGAACTCTGCACTATGTATGTAATGCAATTCTGGTATTTAATGCCCCTTTAAGACCCTTCTACTGTTTGTGAAATCTGAACGGGTCGTGGTTGAGTTCCTGCACCTATTTTCTGAGAAAAAAAGCTCTGTGTTTAGCAGCGTTTACAAGCTGTTGCATATGTTTGAAATGCCTCTGAAGATCCGTCCCAAATGCATTATTTTTTTTTTGCTCTCCAAAAAATGCTTCTAAACGCACCTGCCTAGAAACTATTCTAAACGACCCTGTGTACAAGTTCCGATAAGATAACTTAGAGGAGAGTTCAGGGGCAACCGAAAAATGCCCAACTGCTCCTAAACGTACATTTACCAGCAGCATACATGAGGCTTAAACATGCATGGCACCTGTACCGATTGGCCAGCCCCCTATGTTCATAAAGCATGCCAACCGCTCAGCATGGGATTCAGAAGCAAGTGGAGATCACTGGATATATACATAGGCAGCCCATAGATGATTCCATTTTCTTTCCTTCCTCCATTAGTGCAAAGAGAAACTCTTGAATCCCCCATTGTATTCTGCTGACAGTGGAGGGGCACAGGGAGCCTTTTCCAGCTGACAGAACACAATAACTGCTAGCGGCTACAGCCACCGGCAGTAATCGCCTGTATCAAAAATCTGACAGGCTGGTTGTGCCTAAGTTGATCAATGGATCGACTTTAGTACAATCATCCTGCCCATATATGAATTGGTTATTGGCCGGTCCCTGCAAATATATAATCCTGTAAGTGTTCTTTAGCCCAGGTTTACACTGCTGTAGGATTGATATTATGCGAGTTAGCTGAACTCTGACAATTTCATTCCTGCAGTTTTTCTGCACAGATTCCTATGGAAATCGGCAAAAGTAGTACAGAAACTACTTTTGGGAATTGGTGCGGTGCCGCAAAGTCGGCGCTACCCCATCTCAACAGTTCCATTGTGGGCAATAGCTGCCGATTTGGCATGCAATTTGAGTTGTCAAATTGCATCAATGTGAACCAGGGCTTAAAGGGGTTGTAAAGAAAAACGTTTTTCCCCTAATGCATTTCATGCATTAAGGTGAAAAAACATCCAACAATACCGCCCCCTCCCCCTGTTACTTGCCTGAGCCCTCGAAAGCCCTGCGCTCGCCCCCGTCATCCTTTATTTCTGAGCCTGGCCATTGATTGGCTACACTGGATGGATTGAAAGCAGCGCAGCCATAGGCTCGTGCTGCTGTCAATCAAATCCAATAACGCAGTGCGCTGGGCCGAGTGATACAGTGAGCGGCAATAGCTGCTGGCTGTATAACGGGAGCGCGCCCGCAGGAACTCAACACCATGCTCGCTCGCTCGCATTAAGGTGTTGAGTCCTTGCGGGGGGGGGGGGGAGCTGAGACAGCTGCTGAGACCCCAGAAGACCAGGTTCGAGGACACGCTGCAAAATAAGCTGCACAGTGGAGGTAATTATAACATGTTTAAAAAAATAAAAATAAAATTACTTTTACAACCCCTTTAAGCCCCTTTCACATGGGCAGATTCTGTTGTGAGCAGCAGGGATTGGATCAGAGTAGGATGACTCAGAGCCTGCCCTGAGTTGCCAGGAGTAAAGGATTCTGCAGTCCAGCTACCTCCACTCTGTTCCGCCTAAGTGGAAAAGGACGGAGTCCTCTCTCCCTGTTTTTTATTAGGCCTGATCGGCCCCGGTGGTAAACGGGTTTAAACGGACACAAATCCATTCACACACCTTTTCAATAGGAATGAATGGACCTTCCAATCTGATCCGCCTGAAAAACTGAGGTGGGACCTGATCAAGCCCCTTTCAGAAGGATGTTCCGAAGGCTGTCTTCAGTCTTCACAAGACCTTCTGTTCCCCTGACTTCCCCCAAGCCTCTCATTTGGAACGCCCTATCAGAATATGTCCAACTAGCTCATTTGTTCTCCTTTAGGCTCGATTCACACCTATGCATGTTGCTTTTGAGCGTTTTTGCAGTGCTTGCTGCGTTTTTCGTCACACGTTTTTACCGTAATTTTGCTGGAATTTCCTTTTTTTTGGGGGGTTTTAGCTGGCAATTTTTAGTTTTTACATTTCCTTTAACAATCGGCTATAAACAGGTTAAAAAAATAACAAAATCGCGTCAAACGTGGTACTTGCGTTTTGGATGCGGGTCCATTGAATTCTATTACATGCAAAACGCTGCTTTATGCAGGATAAAAAGTCCCTGACCCTTTCCAAAAACGCAGAGGCACAAAAAAGCATTGATGGGAACATGTTTCATAGGAAACCATGTTAAAAAAAAATTGTGAATGGAGCCTCAGGGGATCCCTGAAAACCCTTATCCTGCCTCTAACTGAGTTGTAGAGAATAAAAAAGAGTTGGCATATATTAGGGGAGGACAGTTCCTCTCCGAATATAGGGATTTTTTAAAGTGAGATGTGTTGCTCTTGGTATATAAGGTAGGCGCACAAAACACAAAGTTTAAAGTAGTATCAAAAATAATTTAATTATGAAAATATAAAATATCATATTTCATATAATTTACACAATAAGATATACATATGGTCAGAAACCACAGTTTCATGAAAAACAAGGTAAAGGGAAGACAGGTTATTTGGAGGAAAATTCATGCGAGTTTGCCAACTAGTTTCGCACTATGTGTGCTTCATCAGGGCTTGCATAATGTTCCTGTTCCTTTTATATATGTAGCAGTCTGCGTACGACATAAAGATTCATCATTAATACAACAGTTTATTATATTTATATGATTTTAAACTTTGAACAAATGTGTTTTAAGCACATATATATAGAAGGGGGAGTATATAGTGCGCTTACCATTTCCGTTAAAAAGCTCTTAGAACTGGGCAGAAAGACCTGCCTAAGATTCAGCGAGGGGGCACTGGATGCAATCAGGAGACTCGTTACTCCACTTATAATCAATGGAAGCCAGATCCACTTGATTTTAGCAGGTGCGGACAATGAAATGTTTGAGGGATTCAACACAAAAGAGGATACAGATGACTAATGGTTGTATTTATATTCTTTCTAAAAACAAGCAAAAAGGTTTAAGTAATATTAGAGAATCTAGAAAAGTATGTATATATTAATTAATATATTAAGTGTCCATGCATTTAATAATTGTTATAGAATTGAATATATCCAATGAGAGCTTAATGGCGATGTTTACCTCAATAGTAGCAAGATTAAATTTTGTGCTGCTAGATGGATCCCAAGGGGTTCCCAATAGGTTTCCACAAAATTCTATGAATGGAAAGTAAATATATATATATATATATATATATAAATATAAGAGTTTTAGTAATTATCCTGTGAAAAATAATAATAAACACAGTGCCTGTGACTGAATGTCATAATGAGGCAATTGTCTATATGTATAAGCAGGAATTTTTTACCTTAAGTAGTAATGGAAAAAGATATATTGATATTTCCAGTTGTAATCCGGGAATGTAATGCCTCCGTTGAGTTACAATTAAGGGTAGTATTGATAAAGTGGTCCAAGGAAAATACCATATGTTACCACTTGAATTCTACAGAGAAGTAAATACAGAAAGGGAATTAAATTTTTTTGGAATAGTGGAGATGGCTAAATAGCCTGAGTGGGGCACTGATTAATCAGAGTAAAGAATCATTACCTTTGTTGAATAGTAGCAGCATAAGGACAGGAGGGTCCGTATGCTGGCTTCTCAAATATAGTTGTGTTGTCCTTCCTCCAGCTGTCCAAGTCAGCGTCTGACATATACACTGTCCGCGCTGACTTAAATAGCTGCATTTCCACCGGAAGTGAAAAGAGTCAAGACTGACTCCTGGCATCACCTCCGGTTCACGTGTCCCAAAACGAATGCGCACGCAGATGATGCGCTTCAGCGTGATGACGTATGCTGGAGCGCATAAGGAAGAGACATAAACAAGACGTCTCTTACCAGCCAAAGGAAAAACGATCGGCTGGATGTGCGTGTGCGTCCCATCTGATGGTATTGATGGGAAACAGAGGCGTCTAGGATATCGCGCCCCCTGTGTTGGGACATGTGATTGGCCGCACCACGCTTAGTGTGAGGTCCAATCCCGCTTTGCATCAAGAAGCCCCCTGCATGGGGAATCGTACAGCTCAAGGCTCAAAAAACAGAAATAATAATTTAGTATACAATAATAAGTAAAACATATATAATTAGACATATATTTAACTCCAGAAAGACAAACCAGAGTCTATTCTTAGTTTTACACCACAAAACATCCAATAGTGGTTCAATTTTACATTGCCTGATATGAGGAGAAAAATGATAGAGGCAGTGTCCATAATAGTACCGGTTGTTAGAGATTTTAATACTGTCCAGCTATTTTATCATACGGCCGGACAGAGCAAAAGAAATCATTATAGTCATGAAATAATAATAATAAATGCAGGATTGAATCAGACTGAAATGAAAAAAAATGAGAAATTGAAAAAAATGAAAAAAATGAAAAAAATGAAAAAAAAAAAAAAAAAAATTGAAAAAAGATCAAGATCAAATAAAGCAAATAAAGCAAAGCCAAACACTATAGATACCAAAATACAAAAAATACATACAAAAAAATATATATATATATATAGATAGATAGATAGATAGATAGATAGATAGATAGATAGATAGATAGATAGATAGATAGATAGATAGAGAGATAGATAGAGAGATAGATAGAGAGATAGATAGAGAGATAGATAGAGAGATAGATAGAGAGATAGATAGAGAGATAGATAGAGAGATAGATAGAGAGATAGATAGAGAGATAGATAGAGAGATAGATAGAGATATAGATAGAGATATAGATAGAGATATAGATAGAGATATAGATAGAGATATAGATAGAGATATAGATAGAGATATAGATAGAGATATAGATAGAGATATAGATAGAGATATAGATAGAGATATAGATATAGATATAGATATAGATATAGATATAGATATAGATATAGATATAGATATAGATATAGATATAGATATAGATATTTGACGTGAGGGGCGAAGCTATAGAGCCATCCAAACAGATCAAAAGTTGTATACCTATCGGAGCATCCACTAAATATAGAAGAACAAAATAAAGTTAAGGTAGACCTAGCAATGACCCATATGTAACAACTAAAGATTGTTATATATATATACAGGGTCCTTAAGTGACATCTCTGTGATTCAAAACCAGTAACAACTGGTTGTAATAATGAACAGCTCAGAGGCTTTGCCTATAAAAAGGGTTTGAATGACAGAGATGTATTAAGCCCTGGCGAATATGTGGCTCGCTGGTCGAAGATCCAACGAGCTTCGCGTTGGAGGATTTTTTTGTCGAAATCCCCACCTCTTTCTGGTAGGGGAATGACTTCCAATGCAAAAAAAGAAATAAATGAGGGGTCATAGCTATGGTGCAGGCCTACATGTTTACAAATAGGAGTATAGAGCAATCCCGCATCTAAATAATAGAGATGGTCCTTAATTCTTCTCGCAAAGGTTCTTTTCGTCTTTCCTATATAGAATGCTCCACAGCGACATTTGGCAAGATATACAATGCCTATGGTTGTGCAATTGGCATGCCTCTTGGACTTAAGGAAACCTCCTCTAGGGAGGGAACAGCCGTCTCCTTCCTCAATCCAAGGGCAGACATCACATTGTCCACACTTATAGGTACCTGGTATCTCAGGCTCCTGAAGATCCGGAGCATCAGGTACCAGGTGGCTATGTGTGAGACCGTCCTTAATGGACCTACATTTCCTATAAACAATTTCAGGTCTCTGGGAAATGTATTTGGAGATAATGGGGTCTTCGGCAAGAAAATGCCAATTATGGCTGACCAATTGGCGGAAGATGTTTTGATCAGAGCTAAAGGTAGTTATAAGTTTGGTTGTCGGATTGTGCTCTTTTTCCTTCTGCTTAAATAATAATGCATCTCTAGTATTTGTCTTAGACTTTATATATGCTTGTTTCAAAACCTTTTTACTATATCCTCTCAATAGGAGTCGTGAATAGAGGGCAGATGCCTCTTTTTCAAAATCCTCCTCCTTTGCACAATTGCGCCGAAGTCTTAGGTACTGACTGTAAGGGATGCTTCGCACCAAGGATCTTGGATGCGAGCTAGAGTAGTGAATAGTATTTCCTGCTGTTTCTTTTCTATATAAGTTAGTATATAGAGTACCGTCATCATTTATTGAGATTGTTAGATCAAGGAAGGGGATGCTTTTTGTATCTGATTGGATCGTAAATTTTAGATTGTAGTCATTGAGGGATAAGTACTCCATAAATTTGCCTAGTAGGTCTACTCCACCAGTCCAGACGACTAAAATATCGTCGATGTACCTCCGCCACAATAAAATGTGGCGGAGGTATATCGCGGCGGAGTCATCCGAAAATATGGCTCTTTCCCAACCCCCCAGGTACAGGGTGGCATACGATGGGGCACAAGAAGTCCCCATCGCCACACCCTGTACCTGGAGGTAGGTTGAGCCATTAAAGACAAAAACGTTGTTAGTCAGTATATGCTCCAACAAAGTTGTAATGAAATTACACAGTTTCCAATTATTGTGATCTTGTTCACGCAAGAATTGAGAAACAACTTGGATCCCCTTTATGTGAGGGATACTAGAGTAGAGGGCCTCCACGTCTATTGCTGTCAAAATTGATCCTGGGGGTACGCTCATACCTTCCACTATTTTAAGAAGTTCCAATGTATCTTTTAGATATGATGGCAATGCCATCACATGAGGTCTCAATTGCATATCGACATACTTGCTTGCAGTTTCCGTATGGCTGCCTATACCTGAGATGATAGGACGGCCAGGTGGAACCCTGATGTCCTTATGTATTTTTGGCAGTGAATAAAACGTAGGAGTTATGGGCCACTTAATCTCTAGATATTCCCTAAGGTCTTGATCAAAGACCTTAGGGAATATCAAAGAAATATAACTGGATCTGGCTTTTGGAACATCATCTTCTGATATTATCCTATACCAGTTGCCATTGCATAGGATTTTGTCACACATTCTGATATACTGAGTCTTGGTCATTACAACTACATTGCCCCCTTTATCAGAAGGTTTTATCACTAATTCGCTGTTATTAGTGAGTTGGGTAAGTGCTTGTTGTTGCTGTCTTGATAGATTGTTATCGGAAATTTTGGGGATTACTAGGTTTTCGATTTGTTTCCTTGTTTGCTTAAGGAAGGCCCATACTGCTGGGGAAGTTTGTAAATTAGGGAATCTTTGTGATTTTGTCTTAAACTTACATGGTTCTGAGATTGGTTCTACCTCCAATTCGACTTCATCCGAGAGATCAATTAGATCTTCCGAACTCTCGTTTTCATCCAACAGTTGGATTAAGATTAACGCTCTAAAATCTTGTACTTTGAAATCTTTGTACAGTTCCTCCTCCCTAGAGGCTATACGTCCCCTGTCAGTATCAAACATAAATTTATAAGTAAGGTTTTCTAGCAAACAAATGTAAATCTTTAATTAGGGTAAATTTATCCACTTTTTGTGAGGGGCAGAAACTGAGACCCAGTTTCAGCACCTCAATTTCAGTGGGGGAGAGATTGTACGTTGAGAGGTTTACAATGTCTAATCCTGAGTCAGCTGCATTTGTTTTATTACAAAGGGGTCCATTTTTCCTAGTTTCATTGCGGGTAGTGGTGTTGACGGAATTAGGCAAGGTCCTAAAGGGATATTACCAGAGTTGGTTTGTCTATTGGTAGTTTTGGGAATTGCTCCCTGTTTTTTGACTTATAGTTTCCCTCTCATTGGAAAACATTACCAAAGGAGTGTTGCCCACCACCAGGTCACCACTTGTGTCTATTACCACCTCTTGGTTCTTTATGGGTTGGTCCATGGGAACCTGAGGAGAAACCATGCGTTTTTTAAGTGTCCCCCCTTGTGCGTTATGCCCACCACCGTTACCGCGTTTGGGTGCACGTCCTCGTCCTGCTGGTCCTCGAAAGGTTTTTGAGATGGTTCTCTGTGAAGAAACGGAAGAGGATGAAGCTGATACATCTGAATCAGATTTATATGCAGTAGGTTCATATTGATTATTACGTCTAAAGGTTTTCTTTCCCTTTTGGTTAGGATTATGATGCCACTTGTATGCATAACCTCCTGCAAATGCTAGTTGGTCTTTATAGAACTTTTGGTCCTTCCTCATGATTACGTTCTTATTGTAATTCTCTAGATGCTGTAGCAAATCTGACTCCTTTTTCTGATATTCACTACTAGAAGTTAAGTGATTACTTGAACTGCGTAAGTTCACAATTTCCCTATCCAATTCTGCAAGATCAATAATGTGTTTGTCCCTCAGCATTATCATCATGTTAGAAGAACATGTATTCAAATTTTCCTCCCATTTGTCTTTTAATGCTGATTCAGTCATTTCAAATGTGGGGAAAATTTGCACTCTCAATCCTTGGGGATTGACCTTTTCTTTCAGATATCGATCAAAGAATCGAATGTGCCAACCTAGGTTGGATTTTCTTTCCATTAATTTTTTAAGTTTCAGAAAAAAGACATCAAGTCCTACTTCCGTTTTTGCTTGGGAATTGTAAGAGTTTTGGATAGTATCCAAAAACTTCTCCCAGTCCAAGCCTGAAAATTGTGACATTGTAAAAATAGGAAAAGGGGGAAAGGGGGAAAAATTTAGCAGAAGAAAAGAAAAGAAGACCAGAAGAAAAGCAGATAGAAAAGATTTATCCTCAGAACTTGTACCTAATTCGGATCAGAATTATGCAATCAGACAATGTTGAACCTAGGCTGTTTTTTTAGAGTTAAAGAAAATTCAAAGAAAATAGAATAAATGTTTTTTGTTGTCACCTTAGTACTAGAGGTCATTCATCACTCAATTGCGGGTTTTGCACCCAAAGTAAACATGAAAAAATAAATTATATGAGTGAATGAATGACTTCCTCTCGAGCAACAGTCACTCACAATCCCATCAAAGTTTGTAGAGAATAAAAAAGAGTTGGCATATATTAGGGGAGGACAGTTCCTCTCCGAATATAGGGATTTTTTAAAGTGAGATGTGTTGCTCTTGGTATATAAGGTAGGCGCACAAAACACAAAGTTTAAAGTAGTATCAAAAATAATTTAATTATGAAAATATAAAATATCATATTTCATATAATTTACACAATAAGATATACATATGGTCAGAAACCACAGTTTCATGAAAAACAAGGTAAAGGGAAGACAGGTTATTTGGAGGAAAATTCATGCGAGTTTGCCAACTAGTTTCGCACTATGTGTGCTTCATCAGGGCTTGCATAATGTTCCTGTTCCTTTTATATATGTAGCAGTCTGCGTACGACATAAAGATTCATCATTAATACAACAGTTTATTATATTTATATGATTTTAAACTTTGAACAAATGTGTTTTAAGCACATATATATAGAAGGGGGAGTATATAGTGCGCTTACCATTTCCGTCGACGATATTTTAGTCGTCTGGACTGGTGGAGTAGACCTACTAGGCAAATTTATGGAGTACTTATCCCTCAATGACTACAATCTAAAATTTACGATCCAATCAGATACAAAAAGCATCCCCTTCCTTGATCTAACAATCTCAATAAATGATGACGGTACTCTATATACTAACTTATATAGAAAAGAAACAGCAGGAAATACTATTCACTACTCTAGCTCGCATCCAAGATCCTTGGTGCGAAGCATCCCTTACAGTCAGTACCTAAGACTTCGGCGCAATTGTGCAAAGGAGGAGGATTTTGAAAAAGAGGCATCTGCCCTCTATTCACGACTCCTATTGAGAGGATATAGTAAAAAGGTTTTGAAACAAGCATATATAAAGTCTAAGACAAATACTAGAGATGCATTATTATTTAAGCAGAAGGAAAAAGAGCACAATCCGACAACCAAACTTATAACTACCTTTAGCTCTGATCAAAACATCTTCCGCCAATTGGTCAGCCATAATTGGCATTTTCTTGCCGAAGACCCCATTATCTCCAAATACATTTCCCAGAGACCTGAAATTGTTTATAGGAAATGTAGGTCCATTAAGGACGGTCTCACACATAGCCACCTGGTACCTGATGCTCCGGATCTTCAGGAGCCTGAGATACCAGGTACCTATAAGTGTGGACAATGTGATGTCTGCCCTTGGATTGAGGAAGGAGACGGCTGTTCCCTCCCTAGAGGAGGTTTCCTTAAGTCCAAGAGGCATGCCAATTGCACAACCATAGGCATTGTATATCTTGCCAAATGTCGCTGTGGAGCATTCTATATAGGAAAGACGAAAAGAACCTTTGCGAGAAGAATTAAGGACCATCTCTATTATTTAGATGCGGGATTGCTCTATACTCCTATTTGTAAACATGTAGGCCTGCACCATAGCTATGACCCCTCATTTATTTCTTTTTTTGCATTGGAAGTCATTCCCCTACCAGAAAGAGGTGGGGATTTCGACAAAAAAATCCTCCAACGCGAAGCTCGTTGGATCTTCGACCAGCGAGCCACATATTCGCCAGGGCTTAATACATCTCTGTCATTCAAACCCTTTTTATAGGCAAAGCCTCTGAGCTGTTCATTATTACAACCAGTTGTTACTGGTTTTGAATCACAGAGATGTCACTTAAGGACCCTGTATATATATAACAATCTTTAGTTGTTACATATGGGTCATTGCTAGGTCTACCTTAACTTTATTTTGTTCTTATATATTTAGTGGATGCTCCGATAGGTATACAACTTTTGATCTGTTTGGATGGCTCTATAGCTTCGCCCCTCACGTCAAATATCTATATATATATATATATATATAGATATATATATTTTTTGTATGTATTTTTTGTATTTTGGTATCTATAGTGTTTGGCTTTGCTTTATTTGCTTTATTTGATCTTGATCTTTTTTCAATTTTTTTTTTTTTTTTCATTTTTCATTTTTCATTTTTTTCATTTTTTTCATTTTTTTCATTTTTTTCAATTTCTCATTTTTTTTCATTTCAGTCTGATTCAATCCTGCATTTATTATTATTATTTCATGACTATAATGATTTCTTTTGCTCTGTCCGGCCGTATGATAAAATAGCTGGACAGTATTAAAATCTCTAACAACCGGTACTATTATGGACACTGCCTCTATCATTTTTCTCCTCATATCAGGCAATGTAAAATTGAACCACTATTGGATGTTTTGTGGTGTAAAACTAAGAATAGACTCTGGTTTGTCTTTCTGGAGTTAAATATATGTCTAATTATATATGTTTTACTTATTATTGTATACTAAATTATTATTTCTGTTTTTTGAGCCTTGAGCTGTACGATTCCCCATGCAGGGGGCTTCTTGATGCAAAGCGGGATTGGACCTCACACCAAGCGTGGTGCGGCCAATCACATGTCCCAACACAGGGGGCGCGATATCCTAGACGCCTCTGTTTCCCATCAATACCATCAGATGGGACGCACACGCACATCCAGCCGATCGTTTTTCCTTTGGCTGGTAAGAGACGTCTTGTTTATGTCTCTTCCTTATGCGCTCCAGCATACGTCATCACGCTGAAGCGCATCATCTGCGTGCGCATTCGTTTTGGGACACGTGAACCGGAGGTGATGCCAGGAGTCAGTCTTGACTCTTTTCACTTCCGGTGGAAATGCAGCTATTTAAGTCAGCGCGGACAGTGTATATGTCAGACGCTGACTTGGACAGCTGGAGGAAGGACAACACAACTATATTTGAGAAGCCAGCATACGGACCCTCCTGTCCTTATGCTGCTACTATTCAACAAAGGTAATGATTCTTTACTCTGATTAATCAGTGCCCCACTCAGGCTATTTAGCCATCTCCACTATTCCAAAAAAATTTAATTCCCTTTCTGTATTTACTTCTCTGTAGAATTCAAGTGGTAACATATGGTATTTTCCTTGGACCACTTTATCAATACTACCCTTAATTGTAACTCAACGGAGGCATTACATTCCCGGATTACAACTGGAAATATCAATATATCTTTTTCCATTACTACTTAAGGTAAAAAATTCCTGCTTATACATATAGACAATTGCCTCATTATGACATTCAGTCACAGGCACTGTGTTTATTATTATTTTTCACAGGATAATTACTAAAACTCTTATATTTATATATATATATATATATATATATATTTACTTTCCATTCATAGAATTTTGTGGAAACCTATTGGGAACCCCTTGGGATCCATCTAGCAGCACAAAATTTAATCTTGCTACTATTGAGGTAAACATCGCCATTAAGCTCTCATTGGATATATTCAATTCTATAACAATTATTAAATGCATGGACACTTAATATATTAATTAATATATACATACTTTTCTAGATTCTCTAATATTACTTAAACCTTTTTGCTTGTTTTTAGAAAGAATATAAATACAACCATTAGTCATCTGTATCCTCTTTTGTGTTGAATCCCTCAAACATTTCATTGTCCGCACCTGCTAAAATCAAGTGGATCTGGCTTCCATTGATTATAAGTGGAGTAACGAGTCTCCTGATTGCATCCAGTGCCCCCTCGCTGAATCTTAGGCAGGTCTTTCTGCCCAGTTCTAAGAGCTTTTTAACGGAAATGGTAAGCGCACTATATACTCCCCCTTCTATATATATGTGCTTAAAACACATTTGTTCAAAGTTTAAAATCATATAAATATAATAAACTGTTGTATTAATGATGAATCTTTATGTCGTACGCAGACTGCTACATATATAAAAGGAACAGGAACATTATGCAAGCCCTGATGAAGCACACATAGTGCGAAACTAGTTGGCAAACTCGCATGAATTTTCCTCCAAATAACCTGTCTTCCCTTTACCTTGTTTTTCATGAAACTGTGGTTTCTGACCATATGTATATCTTTTTGTGTAAATTATATGAAATATGATATTTTATATTTTCATAATTAAATTATTTTTGATACTACTTTAAACTTTGTGTTTTGTGCGCCTACCTTATATACCAAGAGCAACACATCTCACTTTAAAAAATCCCTATATTCGGAGAGGAACTGTCCTCCCCTAATATATGCCAACTCTTTTTTATTCTCTACAAACTTTGATGGGATTGTGAGTGACTGTTGCTCGAGAGGAAGTCATTCATTCACTCATATAATTTATTTTTTCAACTAATGAGTTGTGTTTTTTTACTTGCTCCATCAGCTCATTCTCTCCCCTCCAGTTATTAGTTATTTTGTATCACTTCACCCTCCCTCTTTGATTGTAAGCTCTAATGAGCAGATTCCTCCCGTATTTATTTTTATTGTAACTGTACTGTCTACCTTCATTTTGTAAATCGCAGCGCAAACTGCTAGCACCATATAAATCTTAAAGAATAATTATCTTATGTTGCAGGTCAAATTAACTCATTCAAATTTTTACCACAACAGTTACTATTCAACTTTTTCTATTACAAATGGTATGACTTTTTTTCTTATTGGGGGGGGGGGGTGTCACGAGCATGCGTGTTTAATCTAAACTCTGTGCTGTTAGAATTGTTTCTGCGGAGTGTATATAAAAGATAATATTACAGGTTGAATTGACCTGCGCACTTTAATGTGTGTTAAAACATTTCAGTAGCCAAAGAGAACATAACCCTACGGCTAATAATTTCATGACCCTTCTTGGCTAGTTATTCCACCCACTGCCTCTTTTTAAAGGGTCCAGGGCCTACAAGATGTGCCACATCGAAAGCCAATGACCTAGAGTCGGCATTTGAGCTTTTCATACCATAAACCATCAAAAAGATATTATAGATGCACCGATATTCCAGCGGCTGAAACATAGCGGGCGAAAACTGTTTTTGCTGATAGAGAGAAAAGTAGCAATAATGGTGCAGAAAACGCATGTGATTTTACTGTGCTTATGGTGTTTTTTTTTTTTTTTTTTTTTTTTTTTTTTAGGTCATTTAAGTCAAAACAAAAGACCAAGGAAAAAATCCAGACAGGTTAATCTGGTTGATCGCACACTGGTCGGCAAGTAGAGCTTGGAATTCTCTTTAGCTTATTTCCTTGGTCCTTTTTTATTTCGCATTGCCTTCAGATTCTCCTTGCTGTAAGGGCCAGTTATAGGTGAGAGCAGTGGCCAATTTTTTTTTTTTGTACCCTTTATTTTAGGTCAGGCAATGCATTGGCACTTTTGCAGCCATTGTGTAAACACGTAGGGGAAATTATTTCATCTCTACTTGTGGAGCTCTTTTGCGTTCCAGAGGAGAGAAGACATCTCGGAGTAAGTGCACCAACACTACACTGACACCAGTACACATAGAAACACTTGTCACCCCCCCACCAGTTAACCCCTGCACCCCACCAGTTAACCCCTGCACCCCCTGTCACTGTCATGCAGTGTTCATATTTTTTTCACTGTACTGGTGTCATTGGTGACAAAAATCAGTGGAAGGTTCAGATAGGTCTAGGGACACTCCCTAACTCCCCCTAATAAAGGTTTACCCCTGATCACCCGGCGGGTGATATCAGTTTGCCTGGGGTGACGCAGACCCCAAAACCTATGTCAGATTAGTGCCAGTAGCACTAACACGCATACACCTCCCTTAGTAGTACAATGTCTGAACGGATCAATATCTGATCAGATCTATTCTGGCGTCCCAACAATTTAAGGTTCCAAAAAACGCAGTGTTGGCTGGATCAGCCTAGATACCTGCTAGCACCTGTGTCCGAGTGCAGTCTTGATCGATCACTGTCCCTTCCAAAACACATAACTGCAGCATTCGCAGCGTCAGGCCTGATCCCTGCGAACACTAATTTTTTTCTTTTTGGAGCATTTGATTTAGTCGCGACAGTCAGGAGCTTTTTGAAAGTTTAATTTGGAGACCAAAATGTCAAATTGAAGGTACACTAGTGAAGAGGCCTACACATTTGAGCATGACATATGGCAGGGATATGCAATTAGTGGACCTCCAGCTGTTGCAGAACTACAAGTACCATGAGGCATAGCAAGACTCTGACAGCCACAAGCATGACACCCAGAGGGAGAGGCATTATGGGACTTGTAGTTTTGCAACAGCTGGAGATCCGCTAATTGCATATCCCTGACATATGGTGAAGAGGAAGTCGCCCATCCTGTCAGATTCATGCTCGGAATACAAACCCGTAGACAGCAGCGGCTCCATGACAGATGGCTCTGCGGTCCCTGCCAAGGTCAGGCGTACCCGACCCGTTCTTCTGATGTGTTTGCGGTGCAAGAACGCAGGGCTCTCATATGAAGCAGTGAGCCAGTACTAGTGCCGCTCATCCTTGTGAACTGGCAAGCACCAGCGGGCCTAGTACACCCTGGTCGTACATCCAGCACTGCAGTATCACTTGGTGACGTGGCGAGTCCCTTAAAGTGGTTGTACAAGTTAATTTTATTTTTAATAACTAACATGTCATACTTTCCTCTACTGTGCAGTTAGTTTTGCAGAGTGGGCCAGATCCTGCTTTTCTAGGGTTCCACGGCGGCTTTCGCAGCTCCTCCCTGAAATGGCTAACCCCCTCTTGGAAGCTCTCTCCCGAGAGGGTTTACAGTACCTTGTGGGTGCACTCCGTCATATACTCTGCGTCCATGGACAGTGTATGACTCGGTCCCGCCAGCCACATCATTGGATTTGATTGACAGCAACGGGAGCCAAGGGTTGCGCTGCTATTAATCTATCCAATCAACGCAGAGACTCTGGAGAAGTGAACATGCAGAGCAGGTGAATGGGCTCAGGTAAGTAAAACAGGGGGGCTTGTGACGGTCAGGTATTTTTTTTCACCTTGATGCATACAACCCCTTTAAATGCAGTTTAATCTGGTGAGGTAGCTAACACGAGTAATGTCTTGCTGCCACAAAGAAGACAAACACAGGACTGTCGCACCCATAGTGCCCTTCCTGCTGTATTTGCGAATCCTAATTGGGAGCCCACCACTTCTGCAGCACCCGTACTTCCCCCAGTCATTGGCTAACCCGGAATTCAGGTGGAAACAGTTGATTTTACGTCGCTTTATTTTTTTTTCGCTGTTTTCACAGAAGATCTCTTTAGATCTAGTGTGGACCAAATGTGGATGCTCTATTCATCGCCACTATTTCCCAGTTGCTCCTTGCCAAAGATTGGAGACCTATCACAGTCTCTGAATTTAAGACCTTCCTGGGCATAGCCCCCCCCCCCCCATGGGAAAAAATTTGGCCCCTTGTAAACCACTTGAACCAACGTTTTGCAACCTTGTTTACTCCCGATGAAGTTGTCTGCGTTGAAAAGTCCCTGATTACGTTTTCTGGCAAGCATGCCAGATATGGGGTCAAGATGTATAAGCTCTGTGACAGGCAACATGCTATACATATAGTTTATTGGTTTACGAGGGAAGAGATAGTCACATAGTCAGAGAAGTGCCCCAGAGTACATAGGGAGCGCTGGTAAGATTGTGTGGGACTTGGTGTCGGACATACAAAGGGGTGCTACTTGTACGTGGACAATTATTACCCGAGCGTGCCACTTTTTAGTCACCTTTTTGGTTGTGGAATTGGCGCATGTGGCACCGTGTGATCTAATCGCCACGGCTTGTAGAATCCTGACTTAGATGGGGGGAGAGAGTCTGCTTGAAGTGTAATAATTAGCAGTTAAGTGGAGGGATTCATGGAATGTTTTTGTTCTGTCCTTCACGCAGATACAACGGTGCAAATTCCTACGGCAACTGGTGTGGAAAACCCCTCTGTCCCTAAATACAACCTTAACATGGGAGGGGTGGACCTCAACGACCAGTTGGCGCCGGACCTAATTGCCTGTAAGGCCAGACGCTGGTACAAAAAGTGTCTGTATATTTCAATTGGCTCTGATGAACGCTAGCTTCGGGACGATTTGCGTCCTTCGTAAAATTCCAGGAAGAGATCATCACAGCCTTTCTGTTTCCAGACAGTGCTGTGCCCCACCTTCCCAACGCAAATGCAGTGAGTGCATGAGAGGCATTTTCTTTGTCCTCCCTTGTACCCCTAGCCAAAGAACACCACAAAGTGGGGTGTAAAGATTTATTGCTAATGTACATTTACGTCGGCAGAATGGCGCAGGCAACGTAAAGGTACGTTGCTTTGAATCTGCCACCTAGCGATCTCTGTGCCCGCAGACTTGAAGTCCGCTGGTGTCACGGAGAAGGTGCCTTTGTAAACAAGGCTATTCCCTGTCCTGCCCTCTTGACAGGAGCACTGTCATGTCACATGTAGCCCAGCCCCCTCAGTTAGAATCACTTACTAGGACACGCTTAACCCCTTCCTCACCCCCTACTGGTTAACCCCTTCACTGCCAGTGTCATTTACACAGTAATCTGTGCATTTTTATAGCACTGATCACTGTATTAAATGACAATGGTCCCAAAATACTGTCAAGTGTCTGCCGCAATATCGCAGTCACAATAAAAGCCGCTGCTTGCCGCGATTACTAGTAAAAAAAAAAAAAAAATTTTTTTTTTTTTTTTTTTTTTTTTTACCAAAAATATGTAAAATACATATGCGCCTAAACAGAGGAGAATATATCTGTTACTGATTAAAATGTTCCTGTCCGATAAATCGATTTTTTTTTTTTTTTTTTTAATCAACTAATTTTGATTAATTATACGCACATACAGATCCAACTACTTTTAGCTGATCTCCTTGCAGGCTGATTCCCAGTGCAGCTACCAACCACTGGAAAAATGGATAGCGGGATACAAAAAACACAAAGGCAGCGCTTGATGGGAATAGCATTAAAACTTTTATAGTCTTCAAGTAGGTAACAAAATAAATATTGCACTGGAGATAAAATCGATGTAGCTACAAAAACTGTAAAAATGGTGCAAGTAATACCAAACAGTAGCAAAAGCAATCATAAAAACATGTAGCCATGTATGATACTGGTATAAAAATGTGTACAATACCACTGCTGAATCCAGATGAGGAGGGGTTAGCATGTCCAGTGAATGGAACTATCACAACTCCCAGTGGATGGCTGTAGAATCTGAGGTTGCTAGAGGGAAGTGTGGCAGATGGTAAGGTCCCACCGGCGTGCAGAAATGAAGGCACGACAAGCCCCACCAGTGTCCGTGATGTCACTGGATCTCCGGCGGAACTCCCTGAAGACCCGGAAGCTGGCGGAGAGGCGAGTACATTTATATATTTTTTTTTGGGGGGGGGGGGTATTATAGTAAGAAATATTGCTTTTTTCAAAAATTGTTGCGCTTTTTTGTTTATAACGCAAAAAATAAACGCAGAGGTGATCAAATGGCACCAAAAGAGAGCTCTATTTGTGGTGGGGAAAAAGACCTAATTTGTTTGGGTGCAAAGTTGCATGACTGCGCAATTGTCAAAGCGACGCAGTGCCGAATCACCAAAAATGGCCCGGTCATTGGGCAGCCAAATTCTCTGGGGCTGAAGTAGTTAACCATAATTTGCTTAGTAGGTATTCCATTTAGCTGAAGCACAGATTTATTTATCTTCAAAGCAACAGCATTTGCTCGCACGATACATAAAGCCTGTGACTCCAGCACTGTTGGAGGTGATTTCACCACCACGGTTAAGTGCATATATGCTGAAGCATGGGAGCAGGGGTGGAGGAGCGATTTGCTCCTAACATTAGGGGTGGATTGCCCCCATGCTTCGGCCTATATATTTTAGGCACAGATTGCATTAAAAATGTTTGTTTTTTACCATGTTTTATTGTATTTCCTTTGCAGATATGGTATGTATTGCTGTTCTACTGCAAGGTTTTCTTGTTAACCATCATTTGCTTAGCAGGTACGGCATTCAGCTGCAGCACGGATTTATTTATCTTGACAGCAACAGCGCTTGCTCCCACAATACATAATTAGAGACTCCAGCACTGTAGGAGGTGATTTCAGAAGTGGGTGGATGAAGGGTGCTAGTCTAATGGTGGGCATACCCACCGATCCATTTTATTTTTTTGTAGATCCCATAGGCTGCACAAAAACAAAAATTACAATATATGCCCAACAAAGACCAACTTTGACTTTGAATGGTTATACCAGAATGATGCCTCCCGGTTTAGGTATCATCTTGGTATCCTTTTCAGCCACCTTTCATGTAAAAGCAATAAAATAAAAAAAGGAATAAAAATCACTTCATAAGTACTGTGTGAAAAAAATGCAGCAGCCACCATTTTAATCTGTAGGCCATTTGCTTTAAAACATATATGTTTAGGGGTTCAAAGTAATTTTCTTGCAAAAAAATTTTTTTTTCATGAAAACAGTGTCAGAAAGGGCTTTGTCTTCAAGTGGTTAGAGTGGGTGATATGAGCTTATAATTCAGGGGTGCCCAACCAGTGGCCTGCGGAGCCCTCTGATGTGGCCCATGACCTCCTGCTCTGGGATGGAATAAAAATAACAGTATTATATTCTAAGGTAAGTTTATTACTAAAATCAGTGTATATATGGGCATATCTGTTCTGCAGTGGCTACTGGACTGCTTTCCCACAGGTGCAGAAAAGTGTACCTGCAGGTTACCTGCACTAAGCCATAGACTTCTATTACCTGCGAGTTTGATGTGCTGAGTAGAGTGGGCTGCCATCCACCCTCTCCGCTTATTGTGGCCTGTGACCGGTTACCAAGTCGCTTAAGTGGCCCTTGTTTGTCAAAGGTTTGACACCCCTGTTCTAAATGTTGTGCATAAAATGCCAGGACAGTTCAACCCCCCCACCCCAAGCTAATTTGCTGAGAGGAATGTTGAGTATTATGCAGATCTTGCTTTTTGTCACAATTTTGAAAAAATAAAAATCCTTTTCTTTCTTTTTCATAAACAAATGAGAGCTGCAAAATGCTCACCATGTCTTTAGGCAAATACCTTGGGGTGTTTACTTTCCAAAATGGGGTCATTTGTGGGTTTGTGCCATCTTGGCATTTTATGGCCTTCGACAATGTGATACGCAGGGAGGAGTGAAATCAAAAATGTACGCCCTTAGAAATCCTGAAGGGCGATGCTTGGTTTTCAGGGTCCCGTATGCGGCTAAGCTCCCAAAAAGTCCCACACGTGGTATCCTCCTACTCCGTAGAAGCAGCAGAATGTATTTTGGGATGTAAGTCCACATATAACCATGGCATGTGTGAGCAACTGGACTGGAGCGTATTGCAGGCGCTATAGCATTAAAAATAGCACCTGCAATACGCCCTTAAAAATCTGTCCCCATTCACTCTAGTGTGAAAGCCCAAAGGGGCTTTCACACTGGAGCGGTGCGCTAGTAGGATGGTAAAAAAAAGTCCGCTAGCCGCATCTTTAGAGCGGTGCGTTTACCGCTCCCCATTAATTCAATGGGACAGCGCTAGCGGGGGTAAATGTGCCCCGCTAGCGGCCAAAATGCACCGCAAATCCGCCCATGACGTTGGTAATAATAGTGTTTTTTTTTTTTTTTACTACAAACACTTGGGACAAAAAATGTAATATTCAAATAGGCTCAGCAATTTCCTTAGGGTGTCTACTTTCCATAATTGGGTCATTTGGGGGGGGGGGGGGGTTGAAATAAGAACAAGAAATAGGCAGTCATAAACTAAGAACCAGAAAATTGACCTTAGTTTGTAGACGCTATAAACTTTGAGCAAACCAATAAATATACGCTTATTGAAATTTATTTTTTATTTTACCAGACGTGTGGCTAAATACATTTTTGGCCTAAATGTATGATTAACCACTTGCCCACCAGGTGAATTCTGGCACTTCTCTCCTTCATGTGAAAATCACAATTTTTTTGCTAGAAAATTAATCAGAACCCCCAAACATTATATATTTTTTTTTTTTAGCAGACATCCTAGGGAATAAAATGGCAGTCATTGCAATACTTTTTGTCACACCGTATTTGCGCAGCGGTCTTACAAGCGCACTTTTTTTGGATAAAAATCATTTTTGAATTAAAAAATAAGACAATACATTTTGCCCAATTTTTTTATATATTGTGAAAGATAATGTTACGCCGAGTAAAATGATACCCAACATGTCACGCTTAAAAATTGCGCCCGCTCGTGGCATGGCGTCAAACTTTTACCCTTAAAAATCTCGATAGGCGACGTTTAAAAAATTCTACAGGTTGCATTTTTTGAGTTGCAGAGTAGGTCTAGTGCTAGAATTATTGCTCTCACTCTAACGATCACGGCGATACCTCACTTGTGTGGTTTGAATACCGTTTTCATATGCGGGCGCTACTCGCGTATGCGTTTGCTTCTGCGTGCGAGCTCGTCGGGACGGGGCGCTTTAAAAATTTTTTTTTTGGTTTTCTTATTTATTTTTATTTAGTTTTATAATTTTTTACACTGAAAAAAATAAAAATAAAAAATTGATCACTTTTATTCCTATTACAAGGAATGTAAACATCCCTTGTAATAGAAAAAAGCATGACAGGTCCTCTTAAATATGAGATCTGGGGTCAAAAAGACCTCAGATCTCATAATTAGACTTAAATGCAAAAAAAAGTCATTTTTTCAAATGACAAAAAAAAAAATGTTTCTTTAAGAGGCTGGGCGGGACTGACGTTTTGACGTCACTTCCGCCCAGCAGAGCTATGAGGACGGGTGAAGGAGATTTCTCCTTCAGTCCCGTCCCCGCTCAGCTGCCGGACACATCCGATCCCCTCCGCCGCTACCGACGGCTCCGGTAAGCGGCGGAGGGCGCGGGAGGGGGGGGCCCCTCTCCCGCCACCGATAACGGCGATCTCGCGGCGAATCCGCCGCGGAGACCGCCGTTATCGTGTACACCACCGCCCCCTGAAAAGATGAATATCTCGGTTGTGGCAGCAGCTGCTGCCGTTATCGAGACATTCAACTTTAAAAAGAGGACTTCTTTTTGACATGGGGCGGTGGTCAAGAGGTTAAAATTGAGTTTACTGGGTTTTTCTTATAACAAATTAGAATTTTTTTTTTTTTTTAATTTTTGGTCTTTCTGATTTATACCACAAAAAAAGCCATCAAAAGAAAGTATTTGTGGGGGAAAAAAGGACACAAATTTTGTTTGGGTACAACATTGCACGACTGTGCAATTACCAGTTAAAGCAGTGCAAAATTTGGAAAAAGTGCTCTGGTCCTTCTAGGACTGAAGTAGTTAAGCTGGCCATGCAACATACAATTTTCTTATAGCTTTACCTTCAATCGTGTAGTACAAGGGCCTGCCAGATAACACACAAATTGAAAGTGTTTAGTTTTGATCTCATATATGGTTTTGGTAAATCTACAGAAGAAAATTGTATAATGTACTGTCAGCCTTAAAAATGAAAGCAGTGCACAATGTTTTTGTAAACTCAAACATGTGTTATTGATGCATTTTAGTTGCTGCAGTTTTAGTCAGTTAAAAAAAGCATGATTTTTAACACCACAACAAAAGCGCAACGGACCAGTGTAAAGACCTACATAAAATTAAAGGGATGCATGCATACAAGTTGAATATAATACAATTATATATACACATTTTCTATTTTGGCACCAAAATTTTAATTCTGTGCATATCTATATGCACTTGGTGAAAAATGTGTTTCAGGACAGGTGGAAACCACATGATCAGACTGATTTGCAAGCTTACATAGGATTTATAATGTATCAAAGCAAATCAGAAAAAGTAGCAAGTTTATGTAGCACGGGGAAGTGGAAAAGCATTTTTTCCAGTTGCTGTGAACCCTTCATCAAACTCTCAGGCAGGGCCAGATTAAGAACATCATGGGCCTTGTGCTGAGGATTTTGGTGGGGCCTTTTATAAATAATAAATGCATGGGAATGACATCAACGCCGCCCGGCCAAGGCAAGTGACCAAAGGTACAGAACCCAGAAGGAAGACCAGGTGAAGATGGAAGCGCCTGGGCCCCGCCGGATTCATCACAGCGCAGCACTGGAGGGCTCAGTCTGAAAATGTAAGTGTACCCTAATGTGCTAATATGATGTGTATACTTGTACGTTGTGGCATAACCTACCCCAGGGCCTCTAAAAAGTAGTAATGTCAGGAAAGTTTACTACCGCTTTAATATCACAGGATCCCAGGAACAGAGGTTCCTGGGATCCTGTGATATTAAAGCGGTAGTAAACTTTCCTGACATTACTACTTTTTAGAGGCCCTGGGGTAGGTTATGCCACAACGTATATGGGGCCCCCTACTGACTCGGTGGGCGGTGGCCCTTGGGCAGTGCCTAAGTGCATAGTTGTCAACATTTAAAAAATCTTTTCAGAGACACTTTTTTTTTATACAAGTGCTATATTTAGAGTAGCAGATATCCCCTATGTTCCTCTATACATCACAGTAGTAATCACAAAATTAAATGAGTACTAATAATGGGGCAGAACAAATATGAGAACTGAGATTTCCTTTAGTTGAACTATCAAAAGTGTGTCCATTCTAGAGTATGGACGGTATATAAGTGGGAAGTATGTGCAGGTGAGGGAGAGGAATGTGGGGAGGGTCTAACAGTGGGCATTATGTACAGAAGAGGAGTGAAAAGGGTACGGCAAAAGGCACTATGTAACAGAGAGAAGTGTGGAGGGTATGATGGGGCAGTATGTACAGGAGAGGAGTGTGGAGGGTATGACAGTGGGCAGTATGTACAGGAGAGGAATGTGGACGGTATGATAGTGGGCACTATGTACAGGAGAGGAGTGTGGAGGGTATGACAGTGGGCAGTATGTACAGGAGAGGAATGTGGACGGTATGATAGTGGGCACTATGTATAGGAGAGGAGTGTGGAGGGTATGACAGTGAGCAGTATGTACAGGAGAGTAGTGTGGAGGGTGCAACAGTTGGCACTATGTACAGAAGAGAAGTGTATGACAGCAGGCACTATGTAAAGGAGGGGAGTGTGTAGGGTATGACACTGGGCACTATGTACAGGAGTGGAAGGATGTTTAGGGACTGCGTAGTGGTTAAGCGAGTCATACATGGATTGAAATTACGCCAATTATGCAGAGACCAGCCATAGTCGATCTATGTATGGGCTAGCTGGTTTTACACAAGTCAATATATTAATCAACTTGAGTACAACCAGCCTGTTAGGTTTTTCCCAAAACAATCAGTGCTGCCAGCTATAATTGGCAACACTGATCATTGTACGCACTGGCAGAACACAACACTGCAGGAGTGATTCCCCCATCCACAGGTCAGCAGGTGAGAGGGTGTGTGGGGACAGGCTGGGGAGAGATATTAGTCAGTGGCTGGGTAGGCACTGGTAGTATCAGAGCCAGATACACACAGGTTACATACGCCACGATCGTTAAAGCGAGAACAATAATTCTAGTACTAGACCTCCTCTGTAACTCTAAACATGTAACCTAAAAAAAAAATTAAAGCATTGCTTAGGATACCAAAAAAATCATGCTAACTCTAGTGTTTTTTTTTTTTAATGAACGAAACAGTTTATTTCCAAAAAAACACGTTTGAAAAATTGCTGCGCAAATACAGTGCTAGAGCTGCACAATTAATCGTTTAAAAATCGTGATTTTGATTCAACCCCCCTGACGATCTCCAATGCAGAGTTTGCTGATTCCTTCATGTAACAAGTGGAAAGACTGTCAGCTGTCAAGAAAATATCTGGGCAGTCTGCCAAGTTTTTAACAGGAAACATTGTACCCAAGCTTCCTTCTTAGATCAAAGGGATAAACTTCTGTGTGTAAAGAACAAATCCCCCAAGTTTGTAACAACATGAAACATTGTAACCAACTATCTTCTTAGATCAAACTTCTGTGTGTAAATGCAGGAAATTTAACCACTTAGGGCCAGATTCTCAAAAGAATTATGCAGATAATTCGCCGTAATTCGAAAATCCCGCCGGCGTATCATTGTTTTGTATTCTCAAAACAAGATACGCCTGGTGTAAGTCACTTACACCGTCGGATCCTAAATGCAATACTACGCTGTGGTATGTGTAAGGTCCCTTGGTCCTATCAATATTACACTATCCTGCTGTATGTTCCTTATATTTGCATGTACTGCCCTGGATCGTAAGAGCTATCTTTACCATCAAGACCAGACCTCCAGTTACTAAAGTTTCCCTATCAGGCTTTATCTTGCCTGACGTAAGGTGAGCTGCTGGGACCACCAGAGGTGTGTGTGTGGAGATTTTCAAGGTGCACGGCTTATCTTTCTTGGCTCCGGGGTCTCCTTCTACTGAGTATCTATCTTCACTTTCAACCATCAGATTTACTAGATTCTTTGAGACTTTGCCTTCTTTTGTTTCCTGGACTTTTTTATTTCAGTAACATATGTGTATCTCCTATATGCTTTGAGGAATTGTTCAATATATTGGCATTATACTGTAATCATCACTTTGTATTTCACGTGTTCACTGTCACTTGTGCCCTTTTTTCCCCTTTTTACACTTTTTTAATATTGTGTTTCACAGCGCAGACACCTATTACTTGTTTCCATTATCACTTTTGTCTATCGAGGTAGACCTTCCTAGGTTTTGCAGCAGTGTCCCATTTCCCTCCCCCCCACGTTTGCCATTCACAGACAGCGCAGGAGTTTCACTTTTTACAAATACTACGCTGGCCGCTAGGTGGCGTTTACGTTGATTTCAGCGTTGGATATGCAAATGAGCTGATACGCCGATTCCCGAACGTTTTTGCGCCGCTTCGCCGTCGTTTACGTAAGCGTAAGGTTACCCCTGCTATATGAGGGGTAATCTTACGTCGGTCCGCCGTATGCCATGTTAAGTATGGCCGTCGGGACAGCGTCTGGTTTTTCCGTTGTTTACGTAACTCGTCGCAAATAGGGCTGTGTGTTAATTACGTTCACGTCGCAACCAATGTATTTGCGGCATACTACGGAGCATGCGCAGTGGCCTACGTTTAAGGCCGGCGCATGCGCAGTTCGTTCGGCACGGGGGCGCGCTTAATTTAAATACAAATGCAATTATGGGGCCTGATTCATTTAAATGAAGCGCGTCCCCGCGCCGAATGAACTGCGCATGCTTCGTTTCAAAATTTCCTGCCGTGTATTGCGCGAAATGACGTCGCAACAACGTAATTTTTTAAACTTAGACGTGACTTACGTCCATCCCAATTCACGGACGACTTGCGCAAAAAATAAAAAATTCAAATTTCGACGCGGGAACGACGGCCATACTAAACATGGCAAATCTAACTATACGCCGCAAAATACCAGCTTTAACTATACACCGGAAAAAGCCGACGTAAGAGAATGCGACGTCCGCGCGTACGTTCGTGGATTGTCGGAAAAAGCAAATTTGCATACCCGACGGAAAACGACGCAAACTCCACCCAGCGGACGCTGAAGTATTGCATCTACGATCCGCAGGCATACGAAGCAGTACGCCTGTCGGATCAAACCCAGATGCCGTCGTATCTTGGTTTGAGATTCAAACTAAAGATACGACGCAGGAAATTTGAAAGTACGCCGGCGTACTCTCACTGTGGATCTGGCCCAATATTTTTTGCTAGAAAATTACGTGGAACCGCCAAACATTATATATATTTTAGCAGAGACTCTAGGGAATAAAATGGCTATTGCTGCAATATTTTATGTCACACTGCATTTGCCCATTTCAAAGAATAATAAAAACCATAAAAACAAAACAGTAAAGTTAGCCCATTTTTTTTTTTGTTTTGTTTTAATGTGAAAGATGTTACCCTGCAAGAATCGTGATCTATCTTCTTTTTTTTGTTTTTGTTTTTTTTTTTTTCTTCTCTTTTTTTTTTTTTTTTTCTTCTTTTTCAACTTCAGACTCCACCTCATAGAGTGTGCATTTACATGCTCATGTTCTGCGTGCCAGCCCATTGCATCTCTATTTCGGTTTTGCATCATTAGTGTCTGTTTTTTATGCTAGTTGTTTTTGTTTTGTTTTCCACTTTTATCTTTTTTTTTTTTTTTTTTTTTTTTATTATTATATATATATATATATATTATATTGTTTTCTTGAGTACATTTTTGACTTCTTTTGCTGGACATATATAAAAGTTTTCCCTTAATACTTCACCTCCCCTTACCCGTCCCCCCCCCCCCCCCCTATCTCACCAAAACAATCTTCTTATACCTCTACTTCTCTCTAATTTTTCTATAATGGCCTTAAGTGTCTTCTCTTAATTTTTCCGCGTAACTCCACGATTTCTTAAAAGTTCTCCAATTTTCCCATTTCATATTTTGTAATATGTTATTACCCTCCATGTCCTCCTGCAGTTCCTCCATTTTATACGTTTCTTCAACCGCATCGATCCATTCCCAGATCGATGGGCATTCCACCTCTTGCCAGCCCCTTGGAATTAGTCTTTTGGCAGCATTCAATAGGTGTGGTACTAGCGATTTTTTATAACTTTTAATGCCTTCTTCCCCCCCGTGGAACAGGACAACCCAAGGGTCCATCTTTATCTTTTTCTTTGTAATTTCTTCAACGCAGGCCAATATTTTTTCCCAGTACCTCCTTATCTTAGGGCATCCCCACCACAGGTGTGCCATATTTCCTGGTAAACCGCATCCCCTCCAGCACTCTCCAGTCTGTCCTTCTTTAAACTTTTTTAATTTGTCTGGTGTCATATACCATCCGGCTATGCATTTAAAACACATCTCTGCTGTGCGGCTATCCACCGCGGAGGAGTGTGTCAGGGTCAGCATTTTCTCTATTGTGGTCCTATCCTGATGTGTCCCTAGTTCTCTTTCCCATTTTTTAATGAATGGGGGTATGTTCTGCTCTTCCATCTTCAGTAACATCTTATATAGTCCTGAGATAGATCCTCTGGCATTTTTTGTAGAGCATATTTTTTCCAATTCCAATAACTGATCTCCCGACCTCAGTGGGTGTGGAAGGTCTTGGATAAAATGGTTTAGTTGCCGATATCTCCATTCATTAATTTCCAGGAAAGAGTTTTTTAATTTCAACTCCTGTAGTGTTAAAATGTGCCCTTCCTTCATTATATCCTTTAATTGTATAGTGTCCATTTTAATCCAATTTCCCCCCACTTGTGTTTTACCTGGTGTAAAATAATCATTATTCTTTAGTGATATAAGGGGTGAATTGTACTCTTTCACAATTTTTTTATAGACAGTGTCCCAAACTTTAAGTGCATTTTTAGTTATCTCGTGTGCGTTTTTATCTATTGTCCTAAATTGTGGAGGGTTCCAAATTATCTTATCTAACCTTGCCTGTGACAATTTATTTTCTACACTGACCCACCTTTTTTCTTTACTAGCCCTGGCCCACTCCACCACTCTTGTTAATATCACCGCCTCATAGTATCTTTTGACATCGGGGACCGCTAATCCACCCTTTTTTTTTGGTTGTTTTAGGGTCTGGAGTGCTATCCTGTGCTTCTTATTTCTCCATATATAATTCATTATTAATTTTCTGAGGGCCGAGAACAATGTCCCGGGGAGGGCAATGGGGATCATCTGGAACTTATATAAAATTTTTGGCAGAATGACCATTTTGCAATAATTAATTCGTCCTATCCATGATATTGCCCTGTTTTCCACCCTTTTTGTTTCTGTCTTAATTTCATTTAATAAAGGGATAAAATTTATCGTATACATCTCCCTAGTAGATTTTGCTAGCAGTATTCCTAGGTATTTGAGTTCTTTAACCCAAGCAAATTTGTACTTCATTTTCAGGAGTTGTTCTTCTATCTTGCTTATGTTTATACTCATAATCTCCGTTTTTGTGATGTTTAATTTAAAGTTTGAGATTTCTCCGTATTCGCTACAAAGGTTTAGAAGATTTGGGATTGATGTTTTGGGTTCAATTAAATAGAGGACGTCGTCTGCAAAAGCTGCCAGTTTATGTTCTTCCTCTCCTATTTTAACCCCTTTTATTTTTTGAGAGTTTCTGATCCTAGCCAGTAGAGGTTCCAATGCGAGCACGAACAGTAATGGCGATAGAGGGCACCCTTGTCTTGTACCGTTTCTCATTAAGAAGGTTTGAGAGAGACTTCCATTTATTTTTATTTTGGCCGTGGGGGACCGGTAGAGAGTGCCAATCCACTCCATCATCCTCTGTCCAAACCCCATTTCCTTCAGGGTGAGCAACATGAGTCCCCAGTCTACCCTGTCAAACGCTTTTTCTGCGTCTATCGACAGAAGTAGACCTGGGGACCCCACCGCCTTCATTTTCCGGAGGATTAACAGTGTTCTAACCCCATTGTCTCTCCCCTCTCTTCCCTGGACAAAACCCGTCTGATCCGGGTATACCAATCTCGCCATTTCCTGTTTAACTCTCCCGGCCAATACCTTTGCAAACAGTTTTAAATCTGTATTGAGCAGAGATATCGGCCGGTATCCTGAACAGTTTCCGATGTCCTTCCCTTCCTTAGGGATAACGGTGATAGTTGCCTCCGATGCCTCTTTACTTAGTTCGTAATCCTTTCCAAGCCCATTATAATACTGGCATAGCCTTGGCAAAAGTATCTCCTTAAATTTTTTGTAATACATTACTGTAAAGCCGTCTGGCCCCGGACTTTTACCTGAGGCAGAGCTTGATAATGCTACTCTGATTTCGTTTTCCGTTATTTGCCTGTCCATCCCCTCTGCGTCTATTTGACTGACTTTTGATAACCTTGCTTCTTCTAAAAATGCTGAGATTTTTTTGTCCTTCTCCCCTTTTTGCCAGCTTTTTTGTTCTACTGAGTATAGTTTTTCATAATATAATCTAAATGTTTCAGCAATATCTTTTGTTGTATGCAAGACCTCTCCTTTTTCGTTTTTAATTTTGTCTATATAATTCCTTGATTTCTTTTTTTGTACCATCCGAGCCAGATGTTTGCTTGTTTTATTTCCCCACCTATATCTCTCCCTTGCCACCAAGTTAAATTCCCTTCTTGTTTCCCGATCTATAAGTTCTTTAAGTTCGTTCCGCTTATTAACTAAGTCCAGGTAAATATCTCGTTGTTTACCATTTTTCTTATGTGTTAGTTCCAAATTGAAGATCTCATCTACTAATTTTTCCTTCTTGCTGTTCATTTCTTTTTTCCTCCTTGCCCCTTCGGAGATTAACACCCCTCTAATCACCGCCTTATGGGCATCCCATAATGTTGCTGCCGAAATTTCGTCTGTCTTGTTTATCTTAAAATATTCCTCTAATTCTTTTTTAACCCTCATTAAACTTTTCTCTTCTATTAGTAGTTTCTCATTTAGTCTCCAATTTGGATAGGTCCTTTGATTGCCTATAATATTTATGGATATACTAATTGGGGCATGATCGGAAATCGTCATAGTCTCTATTTTTGTCTCGACCACCGCATCTAACATTCTATGCTCAATGAAAATGTGATCGATCCGGGAGTAACTCTCATGTACGTGAGAATAAAATGTATAATCTCGTTTGCTTGGGTTAAAGATCCTCCATGTGTCTACTAATTGGCTTCTATGTAAACTGCCTTTTACCTTTCTTAATTGCCTCTCTTGAGTCTCTAATGTTTGGTGTGTTTTATCGGCCTTTGTGTCCATACAAAAGTTTAAATCTCCTCCCAGTATTATCTTTCCCCTCCTGAAATCTTTTAATTTCCCCAGGATTCCCTGGAGGTATTTCATCGGGGAGGTATTCGGTGCATATATGTTTACAAGAGTATATTCCTCCTCCTCTAGTTTTCCCCTTAAAAAGAGGAATCTCCCTTCTGGGTCTGTCAATCGGTCTGTTAACACAAACCTAATCCCCTTAGCTATCCCGATTGCTACCCCTCTGGCCCTTTTAGAAATGGTGTCACCATAGTACCATATGGGGAAGTCAGGGGAATATAGCTTTATGTTTGATCCTAATGTAAGATGGGTTTCTTGCAGGAGGACAACATCTGACCTAAGCCTCTTTAGTTCCTTTAGTACCTTATGTCTCTTTGATGGACTATTGAGGCCTTTTACGTTATAAGATAGACATTTAATTACCGGCATCTTGGTTGTTGGTTACAGTTTCTTCCGATTGTTTTGGTGAGATAGGATATCTTCCCCCCTCCCTCCCTTCCCCTCCCTTCCCTCCCCTCCCTCTCCCCCCTCCCCCCATCCCCTCCCTCCCTCCCACCCTCCCAATTTGGCCTATTTAAGACCTCTGAACCATTTTCCATGTCTTGGTTCAGATTTGCTCTAGGTGGGGTCTGAGATTGCCTCTCCCTCTCCCGGGTTATCTACCCGGGACAGGGGGGGGTACAGGGGCCCCAGGCCAAAAAGAAAATACAAGTATAGCGAGAAACCGGGGGTCTCAAGAGGGACCCACAAGGTGACTCCAATAGAAGAAAAATAATAACAAAGAGAAAGAGCGGGAAACAAGACGGGGGGGGGGGGGGGTACTTCCATTTTCCACTCCCTCCCCTACTCCCAACCCGGTATGTCGGGGACCTGCATTTCTAATTTCCTACAGAATTCATTCAAGTCCTCTGGGAATCTCAGTGTCGCTGATCTCCCCTCTTTTGTTCCAATTAAGCAGGCAGGAAAACCCCAATTGTACTTGATATTCAAATCCAACATCTGTTTTAGGAGTGGTTTTAGCAACCATCTCCTTGCCAAAGTTTCTGGGGCCACATCGGTGAATATCTGCAAGTCCATCCCTTCAAACACTATCGGGGGTTGTCCCCTCAACTTCTTCCAGATTGCTTCTTTTTCTTCATAGAATCGGAACCTTATTATGACATCTCTTGGTCGCTCAGAAGTCCCTCTTTTCGGATTTCCTACTCTATGAACCCTTTCAATCCTGATTGGGTTGTCTGCAGTTCTTTCCAATAATGGATTAAATATCATCTGCGTTATTATCCTGAGGTCCTCACCCCTTTTCTCTGGTATGGACCTTATCCTCAAATTTTGTCTCCGATTTCTGTTTTCCTGATCCTCTAATTTATAGAGAATATGTCTTTGTTGTGATTGAATCTGGTCAATCTGGGCTTTTAATGTATTGGCTTCCTGTGCTTGTTTCTCTATTTGTTCCTCTGCTGTTTCTATGCTGGAGAGCATATGGCCAAGATCGGTCCGCAGGTTCTGTATTTCGGCTTTTATTACATTTTCCAGTCTTAACAGCATCTCTGCCATTTCTCCTTTAGAGGGGGATTGGGTGTCTGCGCTTCGATCCTCCATCCTGCTGCTTTCCGGTCCACTCCCTGTAGGTCCTTCCTCTATGGATACTTCCCTGGAAGTATCGCTCTGGGGTTTCTTATTTTCAGTCTTCTTTGCTTTATTCACTTGTTGTTGCTTTGTTGTTCCCTGGATGCCAGGGGCTCGCGGACTTTCCCCTCTGGTCACAAATGGCCTTATTGAGCTTGTTGCTGTTGTATTGCTCGGAGTAGTTGGAGGTCCCCCTTTTGTTGATCTACTCGTCATCCTGCTCATGTTAGTCTCCTTCTTTCTAATTCTCTTCCCCAGCTTGACCTCTTATTGGAGCAAAGCTTAGATTAATGAAATAAAGCCAATTTGGGGTGTCAAACTAAGTCGGACCCGTGTTTCTGGGGTGTATTTGATTTTTTCTTTTTTTTTTTTTTTCCCTCTCTTTTTTCTTTCCCCCTTTCCTTTTTTTCCCCCTCTCCCTTCTCTCCCCTCCTTTCCTCCCCCCACTATTTTCCAGTCGGAGTTGTCAGAATACCACACTCCTAGGCCGAATAGCCTGGGGGTTTCTAATTTGTATTTAATATTGTGTTCTAGCTGCCTTCAGGTCTCCCTCCCCTTTCAATTTTTTAACAAGTCCTGTGAGGAGGGGGGGGGACCTCCAGAGGGAGAGCAAGGAAGGTCCAGGCCTAATGGCCTGATGGCACCTGGGATTTTCCAAGAGAGGGGGAATTATAATTATCCTCCGTCCGCGGGCTCAAATGGCTCAAATGGCCCTTGGATGTTCAGGAAAATGGGCCTCCTTTAGGATTCTTTGCCAAAGCTACCAAAAAAAAAAAAAAAAAAAAACAGCAACACAAAAAAAAGTTCCACAGTTTTTGCCTATTCCCAATTAACGGGTAGGTGATCCCATTCCATCAGTTAATATGTCCTTGTCCACCCCTTTTTTATCCCGGATCATCCAAGGAGATAGGGAGGAGCTAGGAAGAAATATGCTATTTTGAATCTACCCTTATATGCCTGGTCTATTCTGGGTGTTTCAAAAAGAAGAGTGGAGGGGGGGAGGTGTAGGTAGTCCACCCAGCTAATAGCCTAATAGCCAGATTAGTCGGTTACCGATAGTAACAGCTGACTTCCATGTGATTTAACACTGTCTTGCTGGTTATCTTAAGGTTCTCCTCTACTCCATCCATTTTGTCCCCGATATTCATATACTGGATAATATATATCATACCATTTCATAGCATTTATATAACTTGTAGAGGACTTTATAGGGGGGGGGGGGGGAGAGGTTATCTCTTGTTCTCACTAGATTTTTTTAAAATTTGAGTAACCTCTGCTCCTTAGAGTCACCTCTCCACCTCCTCACTCTTTGCCATATTCCAGGTTTTCCACCGGGTCCTTGCCGTGTCCCAAATCTTCCCCCAGAACCTCAAAATGAAGTGCTTTAAAGTGCTAAGTGCTTTTTGGATTTACTTATATCACTCTAATGTTTTGATAGTTTAATACTTATGTTCAGTTTTTTATCACACAAGAAGTACCATGACACACTTTTGCTTTCCAGATACTTAGGTGACAGCAGAGAAATTCCAGATCTTTTTACTGTATTGATATTGTTTTCAGCTCACCTTCTCCTCTCCCACTGGGGGTTTCCCCTACCTTACCTCCGTGCCTCTGTCTTCTGTGTTCATACATGAGAGGGATGCAGGCATCCGGGAGCAGACCTTAGTGGAGGTAGGCGTCCGACGTTTTGGACCTGGCTGCCTCAATCTTCCCGCTGCATAGACCGCTCGCTACCTTGGACCTGGCCATCCGTCTCCGATCCTTACCGGCTGTGTGTCAAAGCAGCTACACTGCACACCGCGGCAGCCCGTGCAACGCAGTGACCCGCTCCCGCCGATTGCGTCCGTGGTATCCAGCTGATCAGCCTACTAGTAGGAAGGCAGCGTGCAGGCAGAAGCTACTGCTATCTGCCGTCTCCTCTCCTCTTCCTGTCGGCGCGGTCCGTCCGTCCCCATACCTGGCAATCCCGCAGCTCTTCACTCCCCCCACCTACGAGCGCGCCACGTCCTCACGTGCACGTGCACGCCATCTGGCACCCGTGATCTATCTTCTAAGCAAAAAATTGCAATTCTCATTTTAGCCAGAATCGTGCAGCTCTATACCGTGCAATATAAAAAGTTGCAAAGACCACCATAGAGTCATTTTCTAGCAAAAAACAAATGATGATTTCTCTTTCGTTCATAGACGGACACAGCATCCTTTGACCTTAGGGTTATGTTCTTCCTACCAGGAGATTTTAGGCAGAATTCTTACAGCACTTAAGGTGTTAAAACTTTCCTTCATGCCGCTCCTCCCAGGGGGCGTGGCTCCCCCAGGCATAACCCACACCCTGCTCCAGCAGCTTCAGTTTGTTTCTGCCTAACCGTCAGGAGAGTCAGGCTCTCTGGAGTCCTGGACTCTGGAGTTTTTTCTTGCAAATTTTTTTGCATTTTGCGAGTTTTTTCCTCGCTTTTTTATTTTATTTTTATTTTTGAATCCTGCGATTCTTCTATCAACAGCCGACTGGGTGACGGGCTGGGTCCTCGACCCTTGTAGTCCCCCCAGGTTCGGCCTTCGAGCGTGTGCCGGCCCTCAGCTATGCTTTGGGACGTCCACGACAGGCCCCATTGCTCCAGGGGCGGCCGGGGAACTTCGGTTCTAGGGCACACATATGACCGGTCGCTATGGCCTTGTCACAGTGTGTCTGGCTGACAACCATGCCGTTCGCGGACGTTGATTCTGTCTGGGATACCTCCAGCCGGGTAGTCGCAGGACAGGTAAGTAGTGGCCCCTTACTCAGGTAAGTGGTCTGGCTGGAATGTTTTCCCTTGGGAGGTCGACTGAGGGTTTTCCCCTGCTTTCCTCTCTCCCTTATTCCTCTCCCTCCTTCCCCTTTGGGTGACGGCTGTGCAGGGTTTTTTTTTCTCTGGGGCTCATTTTTTCACTCGTGGTATGGCTGGGGCTGTTCTGTGTCACTGCAGGGGACTGTGGTGGGCATTTTTGTGTGTGCTGTGTGCTGTTTTGGTGTACTGTCATTTTTGGGTACACTGTCTTTTTAAAACTGCGCAACGGCGGCCATTTTGCCGGAGCCGCGCTTGTATTATTCGGCGGCCATTTTCTTGTGGCCGGCGCCGTTTTCAGCACTAGTTCGGCCTCTAGTGGCCGTTTCGGCGGGGAAAAAAGACCGCGAATCATCTGAGGGGACAGACGCAGCGCTGCAGCTTCTCCTCAGCACACACTTGTCCTTCACAGACCGCGCTGTACCAGGGGGGTGGTGAGTCTCAGGGGGCCCCATACTGTGCTCTAGCGGCCGGGAGGTGACCTGTGGGGGACTTTTTTCCTGCCATTGGCAGTGGGGGTGACACGGCAGCTGCAATATGGAGCCTGAATCAGGCCCCTCATTCCTCACAATGCCGGAATTAACCCTTAGTGCCCCTTCCCCTGCCACATCTGTTGAATCGGTGTCGGCTGTCCTGGAGTCTTTTCTCACCAGGTTTGAAACTGCCAGTGCTCGGTTGGGGGGTAAAAAGCGCCCCCCCCCAGAGGCTGTTTCTGGGGATATCTCTGACGCAGAATCTGACAACGCTGTTGCTGCTTCTGGTTCTGTCATGTCAGAGGATGCGGGCTTAACCCACATGGACAGCGAGGATGACTCTGCTGCGGAGTCTGCTGACAAGGAATTTGTTGGAGCTCTTATAACTGCGGTACGTGAGACTCTTCATTTAGAGGATGTGGCGGATACACCAGCGGTGTCAGTCCCTTTTGGATTCCGCAAACCACCGCGTACCGCTAAGGTATTCCCTTGTGTTCCTTATTTGGACAATTTGTTTAAGGAATGGGATACACCGCAAAAGGCTTTTACTGTTCCTAAAAGCTTTGCTACCCGTTACCCCCTGGAGGAGGACTTTTTAAAAAAGTGAGTCACTCCTCCGTCGGTGGACCCTCCTGTGTCCAGACTGAGTAAGGCTACTACGTTGCCTGTGGAGGGGGCTCCTGCTTTCAAGGACCCCGCTGATAGGAGAGTGGAGGCCGTGGCCCGCTCCCTGTTCTCGGTGGTGGGTTCGGCGGTAAGGCCGGCTCTGGCCGGAGCCCTGGTTGCTCAGACACTAACTGAAAGGGCGAAGCTCCTGCTGCAGGACCTGGAGGTCCAGGGTGCTTCCGAGTCCTCTAGGGACCTGGCTGAGCAGTTGATTCAGGGTCAGAAGTTTCTCTGTGAGGCGGCTATGGATTCGATTCCTTTGCTTTCCAGGGCTTCTGTCTACGCAGTGGTTCTGCGCCGCCTTATGTGGCTGAAGTGCTGGTCGGCTGACCAGTCCTCGAAAAAGGCCTTGGTGGATTTGCCCTTTAAGGGCGGACGGCTTTTTGGGGCATCCCTGGATGACATCATTAAGGATGCCACTGGAGGTAAGAGCACCTTGCTCCCTCAGTCAGGGAAGGGTAAGGAACCTCGCCGCAAGCAAGGTCCTACTTTTACTACCCCTAAGCGTTTTTTTTCGTGCGCCCAGCGCGGCTGGAAAAGGTCCGCAAGGGGCAAAAGCCCCTGCTGCCGGGCGTAAGCGCCCCTGGTTTAACAAACCAAACAAGCCTGCGGACAAGCCTGCTTCCGCATGAAGGTCTGCCCCCGCCCGGGTCTCGGGTGGGGGCGGCTTCACGACTTCGCGGATCGGTGGAACTCTCTTCTGACCGACCGTTGGGTTTGCGAGGTGGTCGCCTCGGGGTACAAGATAGAGTTCCTCTCTTGTCCCCCAAACAGATTTTTTCCATCCAACCTCCAGCTTCCTCCGGATCGTCGGCTAGCCCTGTCCGGGGCTGTCCAGGATCTTCTGGACAGAGGGGTGGTTGTGCCGGTTCCCTCGCTGGAACGGTTTCGGGGGTTCTACTCCAATCTGTTCGTTGTTCCCAAGAAGGGAGGGGTTCGCCCTGTCCTGGACCTAAAGGCCCTCAACTCCTTTGTCAAGGTGCAGCGATTCAGGATGGAGTCGGTCCGTTCTATCATAGCGGCCCTCCACCAGGGGGACTTCATGGCGTCCTTGGACATCATGGACGCATACCTGCATGTCCCCGTTTGCACAAGCCACCAAAGGTATCTGCGTTTTGCGATTGGGGAGGACCACTATCAATTCGTGGCCCTCCCGTTCGGGCTGGCGTCGGCACCACGGGTGTTCACCAAGGTGCTCGCCCCGATCCTGGCCTTGCTAAGGCAGCGAGGGATCGCTATCGTGGGATACCTGGACGACCTTCTCCTGAGAGCTTCTTCAAGCTCAGAGTTAGAGGAGGACGTGTCCATCACGTGTCGGACTCTGCAGGAGTTCGGCTGGCTTCTGAATCTCAAAAAATCAGTGTTGGTTCCGTCCCAGAGGCTGGAACACCTGGGGCTGGTTTTGGATTCGGGGGAGGCAAAAGTGTTCCTCCCATCGGAAAAACTACGGACCCTGCAATCTGCAGTGAGACAGTTGTCGACCCAGAAGTGGTCGTCTCTTCGCTTCTGCATGCGGGTTCTGGGTCTGATGGTGGCCTCCTTCGAGGCGGTTCCGTATGCCCAATTCCACACCAGGGTACTACAGAAGGAGATTCTGTCACGATGGGACAGGGTCCCATCTTCTCTGGACCGCCAGATTCGGTTGAGCCATCTGGCCAAGTCTTCCCTGGCATGGTGGCTGACGTCTCCGGTGCTTCGGTCCGGGAAGTCTTTTCTTCCGTGCCGCTGGACAGTGGTCACGACGGATGCCAGCCTCTTCGGCTGGGGGGGCGTCTGGGGCACCCAGTCAGCCCAGGGGCGCTGGACTCAGGAGTCCCGCCTGCCGATCAATATCCTGAAGCTCCGAGCGATCAAGCTGTGCCTTGTCAGGTGGTCCCTGGAGCTGCAGGGCCGTCCTGTCAGGATCCAGTCCGACAACGCCACGGCCGTGGCGTACGTCAATCATCAGGGCGGCACAAGGAGCTCGGCCGCGGCGACGGAGGTCGCTCACATACTTCGGTGGGCCGAAAGGTCCGTTCCGGCCCTGTCAGCGGTATACATTCCGGGAGTTCTGAATTGGCAAGCCGACTTCCTAAGTCGCACGACTCTGGATCAAGGGGAGTGGTCTCTCCACCCGGAGGTTTTTCAGATCCTGTGCCAAAAATGGGGCACTCCAGACGTGGACCTTCTGGCGTCCCGTCTCAATCGGAAGGTACCACGGTTTGTGGCCAGGTCAAGGGACCCGTGGGCAGACGCGTCAGACGCGTTAGTGGCTCCCTGGGGTCAATATCACCTGATTTACGCCTTCCCTCTAAGGCTCCTACCCCGCCTGCTGCGCAGGGTGGAAGCCGAAGGGATTCCAACAATCCTGATCGCCCCAGATTGGCCGCGTCGCTCTTGGTACGCGGACCTGGTACGTCTGGTAGCAGACGCCCCCTGGCGCCTGCCTCTGAGGGAAGATCTCCTGTCTCAGGGCCCGATCTTCCATCCTGCTTTACGGTCACTGGCTTTAACGGCGTGGCTGTTGAAAACCAGGTACTGAAGGACCGGGGCCTGTCGGGCCCGGTAATCTCTACCATGATGCGTGCACGGAAGTCCACTTCTCGAAAAATTTATCATCGTACATGGAAAGCATACATCTCTATGTGTGAGGAGATGAAGTGGCACCCCGTACTTACGTGGTGTCCTGGATCCTGCTGTTCCTACAGCGGGGAGTGGACCAGGCTCTTGCCTTGAGCACGATCAAGAGTCAGATTTCTGCTCTGGCTGTTTATTTTCAGCGTCCCGTGGCAGCGTACTCTTTGGTTCGCACGTTTGTGCAGGGGGTCCGGCATGTGGCCCCCCCGGTGCGCCCTCCGCTACCTTCTTGGGACTTGAACTTGGTCCTCTCGGCGCTTCAGCGTGCCCCCTTTGAGGACATTCGGGAGATCCCCTTGCTGACTTTGTCGCAGAAGGTGGTCTTTCTGGTAGCTATTACCTCTATCAGCCGAGTGTCTGAACTGGCGGCCTTGTCTTGCAAGGCCCCCTACTTGGTCATCCATCAGGATAAGGCGGTGCTGCGCCCGCGACCTTCTTTTCTTCCGAAGGTCGTTTCGGCCTTTCACATTAACGAGGACATTGTTGTTCCATCATTATGTCCTCAGCCGAAGAACGCCGTTTTACATTCTCTGGATGTGGTTCGGGCCCTTCGAGTTTACTTGTCGGCGACAGCTCCGTTCCGGAAGTCGGACTCGCTGTTCGTGTCTGTGTCCGGTCCCAGTAAGGGCCTGGCAGTCTCGTCGGCCACCATTTCCAGGTGGATCTGACAGGTTGTGCTTCAGGCCTACGCCCTGAAGGGGCGGGCGCCTCCCTTTCGGGTCACGGCGCATTCGACCAGGGCGATTGGAGCCTCCTGGGCTTTCCGACACCAAGCCTCTGTGTTACAGGTGTGTAAGGCTGCGACCTGGTCGTCGGTCCACACTTTTTCAAAGTTTTATAAAGTGGATGTGAGTGCATCTTCTGATGCCTCATTCGGCCGCAGGGTGTTACAGGCGGCAGTTTAAGGTTGGAGTTCCTCCGTTGAGTAACTCCGGTTTTGTTTGGGGTGTAACCTGTTGTTTGCTGTGTTATTTTTCCCACCCCTCGTTTTTTTGACACTGCTTGGGGACGTCCCTAAGGTCAAAGGATGCTGTGTCCGTCTATGAACGAAAGAGAAAAAGGGATTTTTGTACTCACCGTAAAATCCATTTCTCTGAGTTCATAGACGGACACAGCACCCACCCCTCCTTGGTTTGTACTGCTTGTTACGAACTGAAGCTGCTGGAGCAGGGTGTGGGTTATGCCTGGGGGAGCCACGCCCCCTGGGAGGAGCGGCATGAAGGAAAGTTTTAACACCTTAAGTGCTGTAAGAATTCTGCCTAAAATCTCCTGGTAGGAAGAACATAACCCTAAGGTCAAAGGATGCTGTGTCCGTCTATGAACTCAGAGAAATGGATTTTACGGTGAGTAAAAAAATCCCTTTTTTTACATGTAGTAGAGAAGTGTCAGAATTGGCCTGGGTGGCAAGGGGTTTTATTACCATGAGTAATATACAAATAATTATTATAAGCACTGTGGGGCAGATTCACAAAGCACTTACGCCGATGTATCTAGAGATGCGTGGCGTAATTGAAAAATGCGCTGCGCGTATTTATGCGCCGTATCCTCAAAACGAGATACGCCTGAAAAACAGTTTTTTCCGTCCGACGTTAAACGAATACACCGGCGCATCTTGGAGCGCAAAATACGCTAGACACACCATTGATTTGCTAGTTAAATATGCAAATGAGGGAGATGCAGCGATCCACAAAATTAAGTTTGTGCGGCGTAGGCTACGCCCTGTGCGCATCTGCTAGTTTCCCGGCGGAAAGTTACACCTTATAAAAGGTGCCTTAACTTTGCACCAGCCGTGTAAAGGTCAGCTAAAGCAACACCGTTGGGAAAGAGCTGAGCACACACACTTGCAGGACAACAATCTGTATGCCAACATGCCAGGGGCATCCATGCTCATAGCTATACTAGTGACTTTGCATGTGACTAGCACGCAGAAGGCATCTTTGCACAGTAAACACACACATTAATCATGGCACAATGAGAATGCATGCATGCACACCACTGTGGTCCCTAGCACACACACACACCCCACATCCTCATCGAATTGCATTAGTCCCAAGTAAACCACATGGTATTAGGGAGCAGCAACGCCCCGCCAAGGCTCCAATTATGTCACCGTGCCTTCATACACCATTCACATGGACCTGGGATCACTTCTCCCTGGTCCTGGGGATCCCTACTCCACCAAAAATTAGGGTGACACCCCTTTTTCAGCAGGAATGTCACCCCCATATTCATACATCATTCACCATAAATATAACAAATCATAATCACAGAAAAAAACAAAAAAAAGGAAATAAAAAGCACATCCCTAACGACGGCGTGAGCTACGCCTGGGCCGGCCATGGCCCCTCAGGGGAGACTTATGGGGGGGAAGCAGGGGAAAGAGGAGCCTCCCCTGGGCTCTGCCCACCAAGGCCACGGCTATCCTGTTCAGGCCCACAGTGAGGGCTGCCGTATTGGCCTGGACAGCCTGGGTATTGGCCTGGACAGCCTGGGTCAGGGCAGACACCTCCAGGGCCACGCCTGCTGTGGCGGACTGCAGGTCGCAAAAACATGTTATTAATGCCACAGAGTTTGTGCCCACATCATTGACTGACTCCTTAATTGCGGACAGGCTGTCCTCCATCTGGGCCAAAGTGCGGGTGACCTGACCCAGATGTTGGGTCTGACGGGCCTGGTCCCTCTGCAGATTTGCAGGCAGGAACTCGGCCACCCCCCTGGTCTTCTGGGTGGCCTTCCTGCCTGCAGATGAGGCTTGTGGCCTGGGAGGAGGGGAGCCCCCTGGGGGGGTAGCCCTGTTGGGGGAGGAGTGGGAGGGGCTACCCCTGATGGAGGCCTGACTGCTGTCAGCCACAAGGGGATCCATATCCAAACACCCAAGAATTTCCCTGGCAAGGTCCATCCAATTATCCTTTTAATCGCCTCCCCCTCAACCTCCTCATGAGGTGAGTTGTGGCCACTCCCCTGCCCTGGGGACTCCTGCCTTTCTTGGGGCTCTTCAGCAGCCTGATGTCCTGGGGTTGGTGCAGACTGGCCTGATGGCCCAGCAACCTCCTGGCCATCTGTGGATGACACCAAACATACACAGGTTGGAGGATCCACACACTTGGCACATATTCCCTCCCCCCTTCCCCCCCACACATGCTACTCGCCAGATGGGGGAAAAAAAAACATACCTGTCCTCACGGCCTCATCGGAGTCAAAGCCAGACAGGCCCACCACATGCTGGCTGTGGAAGCACTGGGCCACCGCACGCTCCTCATCAGTCCACCTGATGGTGCAGGGTGGTCCTCCTCCAGTGCCCCTGGCATGGGCAGTTACCTTGGCCAGCTTGTCACGGACCAGGCTCCTCAGATCATTGATCTTCTTTGCGATCCCACTGGGGGTCCTTGTCTCCCCCCCCTCCGCATTGATCTGATCCGTAAACTGCTGGATGATCGCCCTCTTCCTGGCCGGGGTGATGTCCCGGCTCTCAGGGCCATGCAAAAATCGCCCAAATCGGGTGATGGCCCTAGCAAGGATTTGCTTCTCCCGAACAGAGAAGTTAAGCTTTCTTCTCTTTGGTGCCATATCACCAACAACCACTCACCACCAAACCGACACAGAACAAACAGACACAAAAATCACACAGCAAAAACCAGACACCAAAATCAAACAACACAAGCAGACAGCTAATACAAAATTAACAAAAAAACACAGAAAAACGGACACAAAAAACAATCGGAAAAAACACACACAGCTACTACAATCTACTACTTCAATAAATCTTTACTATAACACTACTACACTAACCAACAAACAGCCACAGACAACAGAACAAAAGCACCTTTGCTTCAGGAAGGGGTACACATGGATGTACTTTTTGCAATGGAAGGGCGTTTGTCTGGGGCTATTTAAGCACAGGGCGTATCTCACTAAGTATGCTTGGCCTATTTCCTATCTCACTGATTGCGCCGGGCCGAGTTCTGAGCATGCCCAGTGAGGTGCATATTCATGCGCGCATGCGCAGTACGGCCGGCCCATCATTTGCATGGGGTCACGGCTCATTTCAATGGAGCACGCCCACTTTCTTCCCACTTGCAATTACCCCGCCTTACGCCTCGGTATTTACATTACGCAGGCGCAAATTTGGCCGCAAATACGGCACTTACGTCACAAAATTGAGCCGCCGTAACGTAACTGACATGCGTTACGCCAAACTAAATATGCACCGCTCTACGTGAATCTGGCCCTTTAATCTTATCAGTCTGCTGCAGTGTGTCAGCTTGTATTTACAGTGCCTTGCGAAAGTATTCGGCCCCCTTGAACTTTGCGACCTTTTGCCACATTTCAGGCTTCAAACATAAAGATATAAAACTATTTTTTTTTGAAGAATCGACAACAAGTGGGACACAATCATGAAGTGGAACGTAATTTATTGGATATTTCAAACTTTAACAAATAAAAAACTGAAAAATTGGACGTGCAAAACTATTCAGCACCCTTAAGTTAATATTTTGTAGTGCCACCTTTTGCTGTGATTACAGCTGTAAGTTGCTTGGGGTATGTCTCTATCAGTTTTGCACATCAAGAGACTGAAATTTTTGCCCATTCCTCCTTGCAAAACAGCTCAAGCTCTGAGGTTGGATGGAGAGCGTTTGTGAACAGCAGTTTTCAGTTCTTTCCATAGATTCTCGATTGGATTCAGGTCTGGACTTTGACTTGGCCATTCTAACACCTGGATATGTTTATTTGTGAACCATTGCATTGTAGATTTTGCTTTATGTTTTGGATCATTTGTCCTTGTTGGAAGACAAATCTCCTTCCCAGTCTCAGGTCTTTTGCAGACTCCATCAGGTTTTCTTCCAGAATGGTCCTGTATTTGGCTCCATCCATCTTTCCATCAATTTTAACCATCTTCCCTGTCCCTGCTGAAGAAAAGCAGGCCCAAACCATGCTGCTGCCACCACCATGTTTGACAGTGGGGATGGTGTGTTCAGGGTGATGAGCTGTGTTGCTTTTACGCCAAACATAACGTTTTGCATTGTTGCCAAAAAGTTCGATTTTGGTTTCATCTGACCAGAGCACCTTCTTCCACATGTTTGGTGTGTCTCCCAGGTGGCTTGTGGCAAACGTTAAACAACACTTTTTATGGATATCTTTAAGAAATAGCTTTCTTCTCTTTCTACTCTTCCATAAAGGCCAGATTTGTGCAGTATACGACTGATTGTTGTCCTATGGACAGAGTCTCCCACCTCAGCTGTAGATCTCTGCAGTTCATCCAGAGTGATCATGGGCCTCTTAGCTGCATCTCTGATCAGTCTTCTCCTTGTATGAGCTGAAAGTTTAGAGGGACGGCCAGGTCTATGTAGATTTGCAGTGGTCTGATACTCCTTCCATTTCAATATTATCGCTTGCACAGTGCTCCTTGGGATGTTTAAAGCTTGGGAAATCTTTTTGTATCCAAATCCGGCTTTAAACTTCTCCACAACAGTATCTCGGACCTGCCTGATGTGTTCCTTGTTCTTCATGATGCTCTCTGCGCTTGAAACGGACCTCTGAGACTATCACAGTGCAGGTGCATTTATACAGAGACTTGATTACACACAGGTGGATTCTATTTATCATCATTAGTCATTTAGGTCAACATTGGATCATTCAGAGATCCTCACTGAACTTCTGGAGAGAGTTTGCTGCAGTGAAAGTAAAGAGGCTGAATAATTTTGCACGCCCAATTTTTCAGTTTTTTATTTGTTAAAGTTTGAAATATCCAATAAATTTCGTTCCACTTCACGATTGTGTCCCACTTGTTGATTCTTCAAAAAAAAATGACCGTTTTATATCTTTATGTTTGAAGCCTGAAATGTGGCAAAGGGTCGCAAAGTTCAAGGGGGGTGAATACTTTCACAAGGCACTGTATATTGGCCGCTCTGAATGTAGCTTCTGACAGGCTGTGCAAGCAGGCCTGTATCTCCGGAACCATAAGTGATAGCCGTCCCATATTTTGACCAGTTGTGGTGGTGTTTCTGTGACCTCTGGTCGTCGAGCTACAACCCCCGAAGTCGATCTTTTTTTATTTTTTTTGGCAAATGGGCCTATCTTGAGAAAGAGGCCTGGAGCTGCAGCTTCATCAGCCCCTATGTTAATCCGGCCCTGCTCACGGCAGGTGCGCAGTGCCTTCATACGGGCTTGCCTCACTAGGGGCCCTATGAATCACCCTCTGACACTGAGGGCTCAATCCACCTCCCTACTTCCCTGGGGGGGAGGGGGTGGTGGAACTTTAGGAGAGGGGAGGTCCACCCTAGGTTCCCCTTACCTTAGTATGGCTGGAGCTGGTCTCTGCTGGAGCAGTATCTTTCGCTTCTGTCCCCGACATGTCCGTGACGCCAGCGCTGCTTCTGCTGTCTCTACAGCGATTGCAGCCCCCTCCAGCCTCTGCCTGGCTCCGTTTTTGAGTTTCACGGCCGGAACCGGAAGTCGTGAACCCGGAAGAGCACGCCCCATATGCCGGAAATGACGTCACCCGCCGTCTGCTCCAAGCGGTCCCAGTACCCGCCGTGGCTTGCAATCTGGAATCCCCATTCCTATGCTGCCACACGCTGATTCGAGCATGGGACGCTGGCTGTGCACTCCTTACACCGCACTCGGTGTTTACAAAAAACGGAGCCTCCGACCTACACCTGAGTGCACTCAGGGATGTGAAGGTGGCCATATCCAGGTAAGTAACCTGGTTTTGTCCTAAGAGCCCCTGCTCTCTTTCCTGACTGTCTGCCTGAGCCTCCCTTGGCTCTCCTGGCTGATTCCTAACGATGTCTCCCCTCTGGAGGAAACACAAATAACTGAGGACCAGCAGGGGAGGAGGAAATGTATAAGAGGCTGGCGTGGTGGTTGCAATAGAGGGGAGGAGCCAATCTCTCTCAGGTGGCTGTCCTGAAAGACGATTAGGGGAAACAGCAAAACACCCAGGATCGTCGGGCAGGCCCCATTCCGTTGGGAGAAAAACTCTTGCCTCCGAGTAATCCAGGACCAACCCCAGATATTCCAGCCTCTGAGACGGTACCAGTACTGACTTCTGGATATTCAGCAGCCAACCCAATTCTCGGAGGGTCTGACAGGTGATAGACACGTCCTCTTCTAACTCTGAGCTTGAGGAAGCGCTCAGAAGAAGGTCGTCCAGGTATCCCACAATAGCGATCTCACGCTGCCGCAGCAGGGACAGAATCGGGGCAAACACCTTGGTGAAAACCCACGGTGCTGAGGCCAGGCCGAACGGGAGGGCCACAAATTGAAAGTGATCCTCTCCGACTGCAAAACGCAGAAAACTCTGGTGTTTTGCACATATGGGGATATGCAGGTACGCGTCCTTGATATCCAAGGATGCTAGGAAATCCCCCTGATGGAGCGCTGCTATTACTGGGCGATTTGACTCCATCCTGAATTTTTGCACTTTGACAAAGCAATTGAGGTCCAGGATTAGACAGACCCCATCCTTCTTGGGGACTACAAACAGATTGGAGTAAAACCCCTGAAACCGTTCCGTTGAGGGAACCGGCAGCATATCCTGGACAGCCCCTGACATCCTTCAGGCGATCCGGAGGTTGGAGGGAAAAAAATCTGTTTGGTGGACAAGAGAGAAACTCTATCTTGTACCCCAAGGAAACTACTTCGCAAACCCAACGGTCGGAAAGAAGAGACCTCCACCGAGCCGCAAATTCGAAGCCGGCCCCCCACCCGCTTCTGGCCACTTGCTGCTTCAATCCTGGCAACAAACGCCTCAAGGACTGCTGCCATAACATCCACCGAGGTCGCAGGGGCACTGGGGCACTAAGGGTTAACTTTGGCATGGTTGGGGTTGAAGCCTCTGGTTCAGACTCCATGCTGACCCACCTATATATGCCGCCTTAGTACTGCAGAAAAAACAGGACCCACAGGCCACCCCCCCCCCCCCGGCTGTTACAGAGAGCAGGGGGACCCCCCAGGCGACTCACCACCCAGAAACAGGCTGTACTACTGTGCAGAGCTGAGAGCGCTGTGCGTGCTGTGCAGTCCCTCAGGAAGAATACTGCGGCTTTGCGCCGTTATTCCAGACACTAGAGGCCAAGACTTTTCCAAGACGGCATGCAGAAAAAAAACAGCATGTGTGCTACAAGAAAATGGCCGCCGACATATAGAACACATCACCGGTAAAATGGCAGCCGTACACATGTTTTTAAACACTCAGTAACACACAGCAAACACTGTCCAGCACAATAAAAAAAAAACAGCGCCCCACAGTAGCACAGCCCCCCCCCCCCAGAACAGGGAAGGAGAGAGGAAAGCAGGGCGGACCCTCAGTCGACCTCCCCAGGAATGCACCAGCCGAACCACCCTGCCGAGGCAAGGGGATACTACTTACCCATCCTGCGACCACCGGCTGGAGGAATTCCAGACAGACCCAACGTTTGCAGGTAGATACGGCATGGCTGTTGGCCCGGCACACTGTGACATGGCCATAGAGACCGGTCATATGTGTGCCCTGTAGCATATAGCTCACCGGCCGCCCCTGGAGCAACGGGGCATGTCGTGGATGGCCTAGTTAAAGGCTGGCACACGCTCGATGGCCGAACATGGGGGGGGGGACTACAAGGATCAAGATCCAGCCTATCACCCAGTCAGCAGTTGATAGTAGATCCCAGGATCCAAAAATACAGGAAAAATAAAAAAATAAAGGCGAAAAATTGCAAAAAATCTCCAGAGCACATGGGCTCCAGAAGGGCCATGTCTTCTCCTATCGCTAGGCAGAAAAGAAAAAAAAAACTGAGGCTGGATGTTCCAGAGAGTGGGATGTACCCGGGGGACACACCCCCTGGGAGGTACTGTACTGAGAGGAGTGTTTAACACTTAAAGTGATGTTTTTTTCCTGCCTAGTCTCTCCTGAAAGGAAGGTAAGGTCAATGCTGCTGTGTCCGTCCATGAACGGAAGAGAAAAATGAAAAGCGAGAAAATCGCAAAAAAAAAATCTCCAGAGCACATGGGCCCAGAAGAGTCATGTCATCTCCTTTTGCTAGGAAGAAAAAAAAAAAAAAAAAACTGATCCTGCATGATGCAGAGAGAGGGATGTACCCGTGGGATCCACCCCCTGAGAGGTACAGTGTGGAGTGTTTTAACATGCTGTTTTTCTGCCTAGTAAATCTCCTAAAAGGGAGGATAATACCCTAAGGTCAATTGCTGCTGTGTCTGTCCATGAACGGAAGAGAAATCGTTTTCATTTTTTGTATCTCATTTCCGGGTATCAGTCGTGCCATTTCTACTACTGTTCCTTGAATCATGTATTGATGCAATTTCCGCCCTTACTATAAATCTCACACATGCGGCTCGGATTCACTCCCCTGTGTGATGTCTTTTTATCACAAGGGGGAGAAGCAGGAAGGTGATAGCAGCATCGCAAGACTTTCCTCTGTGCCGTTCAGCAAGGAAGAGAATGAGTGATAAGGACTGGCATCCAGAGGGGGACAGAAATGGCAGTTAAAGGATCACTAAACAAAAAAATGTTTTGGGCTAAATAGCTTGCTTTACCTTGTAGCAGTCTTGATTTCATGTCATCATTGTCTGTTTTTGCTTTGAAGCAGCTGTAATCCTATGCTGAAATCCTCACTTCCTGGTTCTCTGGCTCCATAGCAAATTTCTCATGGGAGCTTCTCTCTGTAGTCTAAGTCCTGCTCGTACCCGTTCTCTGAACTACAAGCACTGCGTGTGATCGTGCAGCAGGGCATTGAAGGGGGTGTGAGCATTGTGTGGCTAAGACCATAGAACCTCCTCTCTTTAGAATAAGTTTCGTTTCTCCCCTCCACTGCCCCTTTTCTTTCTTGTAAATTGCCCATAGGAACACACTTAGTCTGTCTGTCTGTCTCTCAGCATCAGAAGGAAGGAGAAATTTCACCAATCAAACAAACTAAGCTAAAGGCGTCCTGACAGTTTACCAAAATAGATGCTGTGAATATAAAAATGATAATATAATTCATGTCAATGTATTTTTCTTATGCAATAATGTTTATGACTCCTAGTAATTATTCTACAAATCGGCCCCTCCCCCAACATCCATCCCATCCCTCTCTCAGGCATCATTATATCCACTATGCATGCATCCATCCATGGATGGGAGACTATTCCTCCCAATGATGGGGCACTATTCCTCCCACTGACACCAATGATGGGAGACTATTCCTCCCACTGATACCAATGATGGCACAATATTCCCCCCCACTGATGGGAACCATTCCTCCCAGTGATGGGACACTATTCCTCCCACTGATACCAATGATGGGACACCATTCCTCCCACTGACACCAATGATGGAACACTATTCCTCCCACTGATACCAATTATGGGGCACTATTTATCCTAATGACACAAATGATGGGACACTATTCCTCCCACTGATACCAATGATGGCACAATATTCCCCCCCCCCCACTGATGGGACACTATTCCTCTCAATGATACCAACGGGTGGGAGACTATTCCTCCCAATGATGGGGCACTATTTATCCTAATGACACAAATGATGGGACAATATTCCCCCCACTGATACCAATGATGGGACACTATTCCTCTCAGTGATGGGAGACTATTCCTCCCAATGATGGGGCACTATTTATCCTAATGACACAAATGATGGGACAATATCCCCCCCCTACTGATACCAATGATGGGACACTATTCCTCTCAATGATGGGACACTATTCCTCCCAATGATGGGACAATATTCTCCCCCACTGATACCAATGATAGGACACTATTCCTCTCAATGACACAAATGATGGGACACTATTCCTTCCACTGATACCAATGATGGGACACTATTCCTCTCAATGATACCAACGGTGGGATACTATTCCTCCCACTGACACCAATGATGGGACACTTCCTCCCACTGATGGGGCAATATTTATCCGAATGACACAAATGATGGGACATTATTCCTCCCACTGATAAATGATGGGGCACTATTTCTCACTATGATACCAATAATGGGAGACTATTCCTCCCAATGATGGGGCACTATTCCTCCCAATGATGGGACACTATTCCTCCCACTGATACCAATGATGGGACACTATTCCTCCCACTGACACCAATGATGGGACACTATTCCTCCCAATGATACAAATGATTAAAAAAAAAAAAGTTTAAAGTTTGATAATTTAATCTAATAGATTAAACTTAGACAACTTAACAATGTTTTTAAATTAGTTTTTTTATTTTATTATCATCTTTAAATTGAAAAAAAAAAAATTTAGGATTGTAAATTTATTCAATTTTTTTTCTGATTTATCTGATCTATTATTAAACAAGAATAATATAAAAGTTAGTACATATCTCAATTGTTATATATATATATGATTTTTTAAAAGTCAATGCCAATATTTTTGAGAATAAAATGACGTGCAGGTAAGGCCTCATTTATGGGTGATGTTATTACTGCAATTAAAATAGTCAACTAAACAATTTAAAATTATTACATCTTTATTATCGTTAACGTTTTTTTTTTTTTTTTAAAATATTTATGATTTGAAATGTATTAATTTGTTTCATATTAATTTATTTTTATCTTATCTCGATTGTATATGCAATCAACTATGCTATTATTAAACACCACTATAATAAACCGTAGTACATATATCAATTATTTATTCCTTATTTTATATTATAAGATTATATTTATCTTTTTTTAATATATGCCCATATTTTTTAGTATAAAATATATTTATTTAATTTATTAATTCATTCTATTTATTTTTAAATTTATGCCCATATTTTTAATTAATCTTATATTTATCATCAATTTAAAATTATAGGAGTTGCTGATAATACATTTAGTTTAAAACTTACCATTTTCATGTGCTTGGTTTAGATGCTGTCTTTAATGGCTCTGAATGGCTGTGTATCCAAGCATGAATATTAATCGTTAGGCGGGATAGTGGGAGGTTTACTAAATACATGTGAAAGAGCTCTCCTGCCCGTTTTTTTTTAACTAGGCATGTGCGACCGCAAGGGACACTGGGAAATGTAGTTCAATTCACTACAGCAACCTCAATCACATGGACGAGCACAGAGATACAGGAAATGAAAAGGAGAAACGAAAAGTAGAAGCCACAGGTAGATTACATGATTGGATTTAAGCACTTTTAAAGCGTTTTTAACAGGAATCCTTAAACTATTCTGTCTGTATTCCTTGCAGACAGACATTTTAGCCCAAAAAATGTTTTCCTTTAGTGATCCTTTAAACCAGTGTTTCTCAAGTCCAGTCCTCAAGGCGCACCAACAGGTCTTGTTTTCAGGCTTTCCATTATTTTGCACAGGTGATTTTATCAGTTTCACTGCCTTGTAATTACCACAGCTGTTTCATCTGAGGGAAATCCTAAAAACATGACCTGTTGGTGCGCCCTGAGGACTGGAGTTGAGAAACACTGCTTTAAACAATAAAACTACTGAGCAAATCGTGCCTGGCATCACCCACGCTTGCAGGACGATTACTCTGGAAACTACAGCTGTTAGCACAGGCAGCTGATCGCGGCCTTGTGAAACTACTATCTAGATGTGAAAAAGCACAAGTTGTATTGGGAGGGTTTACAACCACTTTAAGGCCAATTTCACACTCTGACTGCCCGAGCCTTAGCGGTAAACCACTGCTAGTTTTAGTAATGCTTTACCAGCACTGTGCAGGGCACTTTTAACCCCAATGAAAGGGTGTTAACAGCACCCACAAAGCAACACTGGCGCAGTGCTGCCCATTGATTTCAGTGTACACACCACCCCAAAGATGCTGCTTGCAAGACTTTGCTTTCACACTGGGGCAGTGTGCTTGTGGGATGGTCTGCACTCAGGCTTACACACTAGGGGTGCATGAAAGGCATTTTTTAGAGCGCTAAAACACCTGCCCCTCAGTGTGAAAGGGGTCTTATCGTTGAGGTATCTTGATATAGTGCAGTCTAACCCCCGAAGGGTCCCAACGCGCTTAGAGTGCCTGGAGAAAAGAAACTCAGGGACTAGGCGCTGCAAGAAAGCAGCATTAAAGATGAAATCAGAGAGGCTACGCTTTACCGGCGCTGTGCAGGGAGGATTCCAACGCACCATTCCCAATGAACACATTCCAGTATGTATAAGTGGGTACTGAAGCAACCCGTGGCTGGAAATGTGAATGGTGAGCGATATAACCAGCACGCACACCATAGATCTACAAAATAGGTCCAAAGCTTTATTAAGCAATCACATAGTTACAGCAAATAGCAACGTTTTGGAGCAACGCAGGTCCCCTTCATCACACACCTAATGAAGGGGTCTTGCTTGGCTCTGAAACGCTGACATTTTCTGTAACTATGTGATTGCTGAATAAAGCTTTGGACCCAATTTGGAGATCTATTGTGTGCTGGTGACCTCTCACAGTGAGTGGACTTGCACATAAAGCCATTTTTAAGCCACCAGGTCCTTGTTCAAAGACCAGGAAGTTCATTATTGGTAGTTGGTTGCTCTGTTGGTTCACCATTTCTCCAAACCAAACCCAATCCCCATCAATAAACTAAACCTGTTTTAACAGGGAACAAGTGAAATAAGGGTCAAATGTAACATTACATTAGTGATATATCTGTTAAAATGTAAGTTTCTGGGAAACCTCAAATTTTTTTTCTTTTTGGGAAATGTAAAGATCTACTTCAAAAGCAACATCGGTGAAACTTATCAACTCACATTTGCTTTAATCATATTGGAGGCAAAACACCATGGATGATAAAATAATTTTGTATTTTTTTGGCAAATAAAGTTTAGCAACAAAGATTCTTCAATTTTGTCTGGACTTTCCAATTTTATGTAAACCTTGTTCTCCATTGCATACATAAAAAGTAGGGCACTAAAAAGTTCATGACATACAAGAAGGGGGCTCATTAAGTGAAATAAATGGGAGATGCATCTGCTAAACTCTTCCATTGAGAACGCTAGTTTCCTGGTTATGATCATACTAAAACCTCATCTTCAATGTTATCCTAGTCAGGGATCTAGGAAACGCATAGAAACAACATGCTTTGTTGCAGGTCTGTGGCCTATAAGACAGTCAGGCAACTAGCATTTCCAGAAAGAAAAAAACAATGACAGCCCTTTTAATTGTCTCATTAATCAAAGGAAGAACACAAAATGTAGCTGTGTTGCCCTCTCGAAATAAACTGCTATGAGGCAGGTATTCAAAAGGTAATTGGATATTTGATTTTTACATATCACAGTGGACCAACTAGTTTTACCGTAGACGGTAAATCCAAACATTGAATTCTACCTTGATAAAAAGTTAGAAGTTCTAAAAGTGGTGTTTGATAAAAGCATGACGAAAATATTTACACATGCACAAGAAGTGCATCCATCCAAAGTAGAAAGGTGTTCGGAAAAGAGCTGAAAACAGAAATTGGTTATAAAGAGAACATTTTGTGAGGATGTGCTCTTTTCGCAAAATAAATATTTACAAATTTTCAAAAGATTGCAGCATTTGTATTGCAATGCAAGAGAAACAGAGCCAAATAGTTGATGAGCTATAAAAATAACTGGAGGCAAAAAAAATGGAGCGATCCATGACATAATCCTTAGCATATGAGAAAACATTTAGAGAAGTGCCTTTATTCCCATTTCCAGGGGTCTTCTCCAGCACTAAAATATACGGACAACAGTTCATTAGAAAAAAAAAAAAAAGTCCACAATCTTTAATCTTCCTCCTCTTGCTTCACCTTTTTCTTCTTTTTCTTTTTAGGAGGCTGTTAGAAGGAATCAGTGCAAGAAAGTATAAACATAATGATAAAAGCCAAAGTAACATACACTTACTAACATAGAAGACTAAATGCAAGCTTCTATTTTGACTAGCACTTGTACTGTACATCATACAACAGATCTCAGCATCACATGCAAATAAAAAAAAGTGTGTAGAATAAAATGCAACCGCTTTAAGAAGCAGATTTAGTCATATACAGTCTTACACATGCTAACTTGAAACGTCAAAAGGTGAAACTGCATGCACTTAAGGTAAACTGTGCAAAAAGAAACACTCTGCCGATGCTGCAAACCTTCAGAAAATACTTCCAGTAAAACCTTGGACTGCGAGCATAATTCATTCCAGAAGCATGCTTGTAATCCAAAGCACTTGTATATTGAAGCAGATTTTCCCATAAGAAATTATGGAAACTCAAATGATTCGTTCCACAACCATTTATTTATTCATAAGTCCTTCAGTTTATAGTCCATCTAATCTTTTTTTTTTTTTTTTTTATAGCAATGCGATTTGGTTGCGTAACCATAAAATGTCCATCCACAAATGGAAGCCTCCACAAGGGGATTAGAAGCTAAATACAGCAGGAGCTACAGAGTATAAAAGAGAAGAAGAGAGTGTAGCAATAAGTTGCTAAATGTTGTACCTTCATTAAATGTAACCATATTGCTACACTTCGAGCAGGGGTGGCAAACTCAAATTCATCAGGGGCAGCATCAGCAGTACGGTTACCCTCAAAGGGCCGGGTGCGCTACGTACACAGTGCATGGGTCAGGATTGCGCCAAGTACACAGTGCATGGGTCAGGATTGCGCCAAGTACACAGTGCATGGGTCAGGATTGCGCCAAGTACACAGTGCATGGGTCAGGATTGCGCCAAGTACACAGTGCATGGGTCAGGATTGCGCCAAGTACACAGTGCATGGGTCAGGATTGCACCTAAAAATTCCTCACATCTGTACTCTATCCTACCTTGACCAGCTCTGGTACCTCCCTGTGTAGGCTGCTCCCACAGTGGTACCATCCCCTCTGCGGGCGGATCTCCTGTGTTATCAGTATTTCGTTTTTTTTTTTTTTTACTAGAACTGTAAAATAGCAGCAAAACTGCCAGCAATCTCTGCCACAACATTCAGTGGCATGCAAAAAAAGCCAGCATCGCTGGCTGGAAGGACTGGGGAGGCGAGGTGGAGACAGTCACCAGATCGGCATTGTAAGGCGTCATGCCTGCAGAACGAGCGGAGGCGGCGGGCACCAGAGCGGCATTGTAAGCCGTCTTGGCTACAGAAAGGGCGGAGACCAGAGTGGCAGCATGAGATGCAGCGTTGGAGGCGGAGCGGCACAGTCAGTAAGGGGAATATGTAATGATTACATATTCCCCTTACTGTGCCGCTCCGTCTCCAACGCTGCCACTCTGGTCTCCGCCTCCCTTTCTGCAGCCAAGACGGCTTACAATGCCGCTCTGGTGCCCGCCTCCTCCGCGCTGCCTCTGCTCGTTCTACATTGTAATTAATGCCTGCTCAGACTGGCCCCTCACTCGCTGAAACCTGGCAAAATGAGGTGGCTGCTGTGCGGGCCACATTACAAGGTCCCGCGGGCCTTGTGTTTGCCACCCCTGACTTAGAGGAACATCTCTTCTCTTTTATACTCAGTTGTGACATGACGCTACTCTTATATCAAGACTTTGCTTGTATATCAAGTCAAAATTTAATAAACCATTTTATTATTTCGAAAAGACTTAATTCCTAGAAACCATCTCTGGCATCAGTGCTCTCACCTGGAGTGAGCAAGCATGCAACAATGGAGTGCTTGTACTCTTGATCTTCATGCTTGTTGCAGGTTTAAAAAAAAAACAAAAACCCACACACACCCCTCACAGTACTGAAGACACTGGATATGCATGACAACCAGGTAACTGCCATTTTCAGTAGCAGGTTAGAAATGGCAGCCTCAGTATTGTCTCAGCAAGGGTTTCCTTTAACACTGAACTCAGCATTAGCTTTAAAGCGGTTCTCCACCCTAAAGTGGAGTCCCGCTGATCGGAACCCACCCCCCCTCCGGTGTCACATTTGACACCTTTCAGGGGGAGGGGGGCGCACATACCTGTCTAAAGACAGGTATTTGCACCCACTTCCGGCCACACGCTATGGGCGAAAGACGGGTTTTTCTGACTTCCCGTCTGTCGCCCGTTGTGTGCTGGGAACACTCGGCTCCCAGCACACAGCGTGTGAGCCAATCGGCGGGCGCAGCGCGACTCGCGCATGCGCCGTAGGGAACCAGGCAGTGAAGCCACAGCGCTTCACTTCCTGGTTCCCTCAGCGTGGATGGCAGGGGGAGCAGCAGAGAGGCGAGCGATCGCTCGTGCTCTGCTGCGATCAGCGCTGGACTCCAGGACAGGCAAGTGTCCTAATATTAAAAGTCAGCAGCTGCAGTATTTGTAGCTGCTGGCTTTAATATTTTTTCCCCATGGCACATCCGCTTTTAAGATAGAATAATCTGCTTGATGACTGGGCGCTTACCATCTCTGGCCATTCTTATGCTCTAATCTATTACCTCAGCTGTGCTAGTTGTAGGCTCTTCCTCTGCTTGTTCTTCCTCTTCTACTTTTACTTTAACTTTCTTCTTTTTTTTCTTTGGGGTCGACTCAACTTCTGGTTCTGAAAAAAAATAAAAAATAAATAAAACGTTTAGCCAAAAATCAAGCATTTCTAAGGATCTTTTAAAACAACCAGCATATGATCACTTGCCTTCTGCTGCTTCTATCTCTGTTATTTTGGGTTTCTTCGCTTTTTTCGGTTTGACCTCAACTGGCTGCTCCTCTTCTTGCTCAACCTCCTCAAACTTTCGTTTCTTAGGGACAGAAGGCAAAGTCGAATCCCCTGATGGGTCATAGGTCCTCACTTCACTGAAAAACACATACCAATAATGTGTTAAAACCACAGTTATTCGTTTCAATAAATAGGCCGGAAAATCTTTTAAAAAGGATAAAATTAGGAAGAGACAAATACAGCACACAAACTTTCTAGTCATCTGATACATCAAAACTTGTTCTTTACCACTTGCCATAAGTATATATATATATATATATATATATATATATATATATATATATATATATATATATATATATATATATATATATATATATATATATATATACAGCCTGCCAGCAAGTGTTTATATCAAGATCATAACAGCTGCACCTATGATCTTAAAATTTTTTGACGGCATGATCACTTTTACGGTATTCAGAAGGGCCGTCCTGACTTTTCTCCGCTAGTGAAACAGCAAGGATTGCTTCGGCAACATCCATTCCCCAATCTTCTCTGATGCTGGAAGCAATAAGGTTGTCACTTCTGATTTCAGAATGGAAGTATCCCCAGGAACATCAGAGTGACTGCAATAATTCTAGGGTCATTATTCACGATTAACTCTTTACTAGTATCGGTGCCGATACCGAGCATTTGCACAAGTACGTGTGCAAACGCTCCAATGCCTAATCCGATACCTGGGCAGTCAGAAGCACCGATCTCACTGTATAGATAAATATAGCAGCGGACAGCCGCTTCTCCTCCTCTGCCGGCTTTCAGCTGCTTTATTGAAATCTATACATGGAGACTAGTGCTTGTAACTGCCCCAACTGTTCCTGTGTCCTCCTCCTTGTTCCTAAGATACTACCGCCCCCCCCCCCCCCCCCCCCCGTCAGAATGGAGAGCTGAGGGAAAAGTCATGAAATCTGTCATGTACCGGCTCCTTCCTTATCAGAGTCAGTGATCACTGACTGTCCATTCATAACAGAGCACCGTAAACGGTTTATGATGCTTCAGTTTATGAATGAACAGGAGCCTCTGTCTCCTGTCCATTCATCTTCAGTGCAACTGAAATGGCAGAGAAAAGAGGACTAGGCAATGTGTCCTCAGTCCCGTTGCCTGTCTCAAAGAGGAGATGTCAGGGGTCTGTTTAGACCACCGATTATCTCACCAAAGCCCCCTCCAGACAACTTCTAATTAGCCATAAAATAACTTTCAGCCTCAGAAGTATCCTCAAAAAAAGCGAGTACCAAGTAACATAGAAAGAAAACCGTTCCAAAGCCTAACCACACCGTTAACAAAATAAATTACCTTTTGTGCTGATATTTGTCTGCCCTGGCAAGTGCTTTTCCAGTGCCGCTTATTCTTTTCAGCTGGGGGAGGGAGTAAAAAGAATAATTTAGTAGGACATCCAAAATATTATCGATTATAAGAAGGGAAAATCCATATACTGTAGTGGCACAACAGTGGAAAAAAAAAAGTCTCAGATGAGGTAGTGACTGATATTGCCCTCATAGAAATATCAGGCAATATTAATAAGTCATCATCACAGACCAGACAGTAAGTTTTATTCCGTTTACATCACATACCCCCTTCTCCTCCAGATTTCGAAGACGCACTTCCAATTTTGCTCTCGTCTCTACCCCCATCTGAGCATTTGTGTCCTCCCCAAGGGCATCATATCTGATAGCAAGAGCCGCCTTGGCTGCCAGCATACGGGATATCTATGAGGAAAAAAATAAAAAATTGCTTATGGAATGCTAAAAGTGATACTAAACTTAAATTTTTTTTGTTAAAAACAAAACATCTTATACTTACCTGATCTGTGCAGTGGTTTTGCACAGAGCAGCCCAGATCCTTTTCTTCTCGGTTCCCTCGTCAGCTCCTTCGCATCCTGTTGCGTCCCCCCCACAGCAAGCAGCTTGCTATGGGGGCACCTAAGCCGAGTCGCAGCTTCCGGAGTCCAGACACTGAGCCACGGCCCGAACCCACCCTCTCCTCATTGCTAGCTGACTGACAAGCAGCGGGAGCCAATGGCACTTCACTGCCAGCTCAGCCAATAAGGAGGGAAAGGCCCAGACAGCCACGTCTCTTGTGCAATACCGCTGGATCTAGATGGGGCTCAGGTATTATGAGGGCTGCTGCACACAGAAGGCTTTTTATCTTAATACATAGAATGCATCAAGATATAAAAACTTCAGCCTTTAAAGAACCACTTTTGCAACAGCACTTTGATTGTATCTGTTCACCCACGTTGTTGGGCTTATTGGCACAGTTGTTTGCCCTGTAGTTGCCCACCCCTATTTACTGCCTGATCCCAGGGTCTATGAATATCAAGCCTGTGTCCTGTACTTTACAATTAGCATAAACAAATGGATTTAGCTGTAAATTCTTAATCTTGGCATACAGTACAGAGCAAGTCATCCTCCCCTCTGTTTCTCTACATTGTTTGCTACCAAATTGAAGACTGGTGTAGTGGTACAGGGTGATATGGAACCACCCAGGAGTTGTACCGCCAAAAGATTTTCCTATGTCCAGTCATCTGAAGGTACCAGACTAAAGCAGGGTCTATGAATATCCAGCCTGTGTCCTGTACTCCAAGATATAGATATTACAGGCCGTCAAAATCTCTCATTTCTTTTTAGACATTTAATCATACAAAACAATCCTATATTTGCAGATGTCAGGGTTTTGTTAGAAAGACCATTGAACGTTTGCAGTTGGATCTAAGAAACGAGTTTTAGCAAAATAGGGAGAAAATTAAAATCTTACAATCCTATAAATGTCCTGTGCCATAAATTCACAGTTTACCTATATCAGTCACAAGCCAAATCTCTTCCTCCTGGACTTGTCTCCACCGATCAGGCTTAATGTAAATGGAGTCATTTTGATTAAAAGGGGTGCCCTGTGATGTAAATAGGAAGACCGAGATATAAAGGGGTGCAATGTGAAGTAAATGGGGTACTGTATTGTGAAGGAGACCGATTTAAAGGGGTGTGCTGTAATGTAAATGGGGTGCCGTGAACGGGAGGACTAATATAAAGGGCGCCCTGTGATGTAAATAGGGGAACTGTACTGTAAAGGGGTGCACTGTTGTAAATGGATAGGCTATAAAAGGGGGGGGGATCTGTGATATGTAAGGGCTTGTTAACACTGCCCTGAAGCCCAAAATACTGCTGTCCATACAGTGTTGAGATGCACAGCTGGTGACAGAGGGCTATGTTATGTGCATTTTATTGTATCAGACGGCTCCACTTTTTACAGCAGTGACAACCCCCATGGTGCAAAATTATGCAAACATGTTGCACACTGCACAGCTCTGGTATGCATTGAAACACTGTTCTGGTCTGGGGGCCGACTAATTGCATAAATAGGAGATTCAAACCTCCGCTTGAATAAAATTATACTGACCGGACTCAGTTATAAAAAGGCTCTAGGCAGAAGTGGCAGTAAATTGTGCAACTTAATACCTGGCCATCTGAGTCTTTTCTAGTGGAGAATCCAAACACTTGACGGTACCATGCTATAATGCCAGGTTTATGAATATCAAACCTGTCCTGTGATGTACGATTTAAGAAAACTTGATACTGAAGTTGTCTGGCAGCACATTAAATCAAGAAAATATACAGTGTACTTTGAAGAACAGTCCTCCCAAAAACATGGTTTATGCCCATCAAAAATACTAATACCAAAGAACCATTTTCTAATGTCCACCAAAAAGGGATTAACTAAGGCAGAAAAACAAATGATTTCAAGCAGTGCATTTCACAAGACTCACCTTTCCCTTATTCTTAGGTGTAGTCTGTCCAACTAGGGAAGCATGGTAAATGAGACCATATTTAGGAGTGTCCCTTTTGGTCTTTAGTGCTCTAAACAATGCCTTTTCTGCTCCCAAGATCTGCACAGTAGAAGCCGGGTGCTTTGCTAGATTTAGAAGGGAACCTGGAAGACAACATACATGATCAGGTAATTCAGAACCTTATTTTAAGGGCCCATGCAGACCAGTCTATTCCGATACACCAATATGTAATGCATTAAGGCAGCACAATCAATATTAATGCACCATTTTTGCCTAATGCAGAACAAAAGACATGGCAGTACACTGCCAAAAGATGACCACATGATTGTCGATTTGCTCATTCAGTATATTGTTATACATTTTGCTATAAGAAAATATATTATTTTCTCATAGCAAAATGTAGAATATACTGAATATATATATAATCTCGGTGTGGATTGTACTATTATCTGCACAGATTGATTTATGCCATTGTGAGCACAGATGTGGCTGTGCTGCATTTGTATACTAAAATTCACTGCTACAACATTTAGCACGATACATAGTTCCTTCCTGAGCCTAGTACAGAATCTGCAGCTACCTGTCCTTATAACCCCCCCCACACACACACACCCCAAGTGGCCAGAAGCTATTTGACTTAGCAGGTTGTATGTATAGTTCTCTGTAACAACTCTGGCCTCAGATGAGGTAGTGACTGAAATTGCCTTCATAGAAGTATCAGGCAATTAGATATAAATCATCATCACTGGCCAGAGGTTGGTGTAAAACTAGTTTGAGAGATAAAAATAAGCCCTACTGTGCCTTTTGTTGGGGAAACGCTGTGTATATATAATATATATATAAAAATTTCCCCCATATACAGATGTGTGCACATATTTTGCACAACAAAACTCACCTGCATGAGCAATAAGTCTGGCACCAACCAACTCTCCTACTAATATAGTAAGGTTAGGTGCTATCGCCATCATTCTATTCTTGAGATAATCATAAAGCTGTGCTCTGTACTCTGTAATCTCAATCACCTGCAGACAAAAAAAAAAAAAAAAAAAACAGAATTAAATCAAACTGCCTAAAAGTAAACATTTTACTGCAAATTAAAGAGGTGAAGCCAAAGCCCCCGTTCACACAGATGCGAGTTAACAGTTCCAAATCAGACAAGTCGTACCCTACGGTCGGCGGCAACAGAACCCTTCAAATTGGTTTTTGCTGCACCAATTTGAGATTATATATATTATATATAAATAAAAAGTTGCTTCACTATTTTCTGCGATTTCAGGTGTGATTTGCATACATATCTGTGCATGTTGTCATGCAAGCCGCACTACTTCAAGTGAAGTAGCACAACTTCAAAGCAGCATTCAGTGTGAACTATGTCTTAGGAAAGGAATGTTGGGTATGAAGTACACCCCCAGCCACATACATTAGGTGGAGGTGTTCTGTAGTTCAGAAGTACTCAGTTAATAACCGATGAAGACTGAGCTCAGAGTGCACATAGCAGCACTGCATTTAGGATCAACAGGTATTTTTCTGAACTTATGAGCTCTGGTTCACACTGGGTATAATCGTTGTGGGTAGGGTTCCCCAACATCTTGGCGGTCAAGTCACATATGCGCCTATATTGGTACCGGAGACACCCCCGGTCCCTGTTGAAGTTGTTCCCCGTGGCCCACTGCGATTACAGTAAGTGAATCCGTGGTCAGTTGCGCCCACTGTGGGCATAGGAGCGTGAGGAATCTTAGTCTGTCTGTTTTGTCAATGTGGTATAGCTGAGACCGTTGGGATGCAAGGTAGAGATTCAGGTCCGGGAGGGCCGTTCCACCCAGGTCAGTGGGGTTCTTAAGGACTCTGCAGGCCAGCTTGTGTCTGTTGGTGCCCCAGATAAATGTCCTGAGTATGGCCTCTATTGATTTAAAAAGTTTTAATTAGTGTTGTCATGATACCGGTATCGGGACCGATACCGAGTATTTGCGGGAGTACTTGTACTCCCGCAAATACCCCCGATGCCTAAATAGAATACTTGCCTCCCCCCCCCGCATATCGCAAATCCGCTGCGTTAATCACCGTGCGGCGAACATTACAGGCACCTTTAGTTTGAATAGCTGTTTTGCCCGCCGCGCCGTGTATAGACGCTCCCCCTTGGACGGATCTGTCCAATCCTGAGTGTCCTTTACACGGCGTGGCGGGGAAAACAGCTATTCAAACGAAAGCTACCTGTAATGTTCGCCGCACGGTGATTAACGCGGCAGTATCATCATTAGGTATGGGGGACATGGCTGCATATATGTGGGGGGGGGGGCATGGCTGCATATATGTGGGGGGGGGGGGGGGACATGGCTGCATATATGTGGGGGGGACGGGACATGGCTGCATATATGTGGGGGGGGGGGGAACATGGCTGCATATATGTGGAAGGGGGGGGGGGGGAACATGGCTGCATATATGGGGGGGGGGGGGGGAGGACATGGCTGCATATATGGGGGGGGGGGGAGGACATGGCTGCATATATGGGGGGGGGGGGGGGGGGGCATGGCTGCATATATGGGGGGGGGGGGGGGAGGACATGGCTGCATATATGGGGGGGGGGGGGAGGACATGGCTGCATATATGGGGGGGGGGGAGGACATGGCTGCATATATGGGGGGGGGGAGGAGGACATGGCTGCATATATGGGGGGGGGGGGGGGGAGGACATGGCTGCATATATGGGGGGGGAGGACATGGCTGCATATATGGGGGGGGAGGACATGGCTGCATATATATGGGGGGGGAGGGAGGACATGGCTGCATATATATGGGGGGGGAGGGAGGACATGGCTGCATATATGGGGGGGGGGGAGGGAGGACATGGCTGCATATATGGGGGGGGGAGGGAGGACATGGCTGCATATATATGGGGGGGGGAGGGAGGACATGGCTGCATATATATGGGGGGGGGGGGGGGGGGACATGGCTGCATATATATATGGGGGGGGAGGGAGGACATGGCTGCATATATATATGGGGGGGGAGGGAGGACATGGCTGCATATATATATGGGGGGGGGGGAGGGAGGACATGGCTGCATATATATATGGGGGGGGGGGGGGGGGGACATGGCTGCATATATATATATGGGGGGGGGGGGGGAGGGAGGACATGGCTGCATATATATATGGGGGGGGGGGGGAGGGAGGACATGGCTGCATATATATATGGGGGGGGGGAGGGAGGACATGGCTGCATATATATATGGGGGGGGGGAGGGAGGACATGGCTGCATATATATGGGGGGGGAGGGAGGACATGGCTGCATATATATGGGGGGGGGAGGGAGGACATGGCTGCATATATGGGGGGGGGGGACGGAGGACATGGCTGCATATATGGGGGGGGGGACATGGCTGCATATATATGTGGGGGTGGGGACATGACTGCATATATATGTGGGGGGGGGGACGACATGGCTGCATATATATGGGGGGGGGACATGACTGCATATATATGTGGGGGGGGGGGACATGGCTGCATATATATGGAGGGGGGACATGGCTGCATATATGTGGGGGGGGGGGGGGGGACATGGCTGCATATATGTGGGGGGGGGGGACATGGCTGCATATATGTGGGGGGGGGGACATGGCTGCATTTGGGGACACATTTAAAAAAAAAAAAAAAAAAAAAAAAAAAAAAAGTATCGGTACTTGTACTCTGTCCTAAAAAAAAGCGGTCCTAAAAAAATAAAAGCGGTATCGGGACAACCCTAGTTTTAATGGCAAATATAAGGTCTCTTTCACACGGAGCGGACCATTTTTGTGTCCGGCGGCTCAGCGGGGATCATCCGCAATCCCCGCTGAGCTGTCGGCGGATAGGGCGGTCCCCGCACACTGTGCAGAGACCGCCCTGTCTCTTCTCCGCTCTCCCCTATGGGGATGAATCGGATGAAGACGGACCGTAAACGGACTTGTAAAAAGCGGACAAACGGTCCGCTAATGTGAAAGGGGCATAAGGGCGTATGCCAGAGTATGTACAATATTTTGGGAAGTAGTATCATTTTAATAATATTAATGCATCCCCATACACCAATGGGCAGTCTCGCCCACACCCGAGTCTTAGACTTGATGAGATTGAAAAGGGGCTCTATGTTCAGAGATATATAGTCAGCCGGTGTCCTATTCACCAACACTCCAAGATATTTAATAGTGCTTACTCGTTAAAGTGGTAACTGTTCCTGTAGCCTGGGAGAGGGGAAGCTGTCCATGGGCAGCATTTGGGATTTTTTCCCCCCCAATTAATTTTGAGGCCGGAAAACTGGCTAAAGTGTTTGATCGTGTGGAGTGCCTTCTGAAGGGATGTGGCGGGGTCAGCTAGATACAGTAGTGTGTCATCTGCATATAGACTAATTTTCTCAGTCAGGGATCCAAGGCAAAGACCCTGGATCTCGGGGGTCGAATGTAATGGAGATTGCAAGCGGCGCCGCTGCCAGAGCATAAAGGAGCGGAGACAGTGGGCAGCCCTGTCTAGTGCCCCTGGACAGGTCAAACGTCTGGGAAGCCCTCCCCCGTTGGCCACTACCTTACCCTTGGGCTCCAGATATAGCAGTTGCAACCACTTAATAAAATTGGGTCCAAAGTCAAAGTTGCGTAAGCATCCCCCCAAAGGTATCTCCACCGAATCAAAGGCCTTAGCTGTTTCCAAGTCCACCACCACCCTGGACCCAACATTAGTGTGTATCGCTTGTAAGTCAATATATAATTTTCTGAGATTGAATGAGGTGTTGCGCCCTGGCATAAATCCAGCTTGGTCTGCATGTATCAGGGTCAGTATCACTTGGTTAAGGCGGAGGGCAAGTACTTTGGCCAAAATCTTTATGTCCACCTGGAGGAGTGATATGGGTCTATAAGATTCCAGGAAGCCCGGGTCCTTGCCCAATTTGGGTATGAGGATAATAACCGCTTCGCTCATCGATGGGGGTAGAGTGGAGTTGTCGAACAAGTGGTTATAGAAGGATAATAACTTGGGAGTAAGTATTCTATGGGTAACCTGTCCGAACCCGGGGCCTTGGATCTAGCAAAGCTCGCAATCGCTGTAGCCATTTCATCCTGTGTAAGAGGTGCGTTAAGCATAGCCATTTGGGTATCGTTCAACTGTGGGAAAGCAATTCCCGCCAGTAGATCCTCCAATTGGGCTTCGGTGGTGGAGACCCAAGGCGTGTAAAGCTGTGTGTAGAATTCCCTAAATTTGGTAGCTACACACTGGCGCATTTTGACATGCGATTTGACATGTCAAAACGGCGGCTTTTGCACCATACTAATCAGCGCGATGCTGCTGCACCGATTTCAAAAAGTAATTTAGGTACTACTTTTTTTTATTTCGGCCCGCGATTTACATTGACATCTGTGCAGAAACCTGCACAGATGTCTCTTAACACAGCAGTAAATCGGGACTGACAAGCGGGAGTGAAATCGTGCAAGTTCAGCTATACTCACATGGCTTCACTCCCGCAGCCCAGTGTGAACCTGAGCTAAAACCGATAACACAATCCACCTTCAATGGTAAACTTAGGCGCAAACAAGAAAAGCTTATTGTTAGGGCTACAAACAATTACACCACCCTAGATTTGAAGAGCACTCAGTACACCTAAAACAGTCTGACCTTCAGTAATTTTTCAACCTTCCATCTATTAAATCTTCGGGCCTTGTTTTAACTTTGGATAGTAAAAACTTTTTCTGGAGGTGTGCCTCTGTGTAAACCCAGGAAGTGAACAGGTAGCAGCTTCAGCCGCCCACAGATAAAATGGTTGCAGCCAGACTCAGTGGAGGGAAATTTCAAATGGCAAGTACAGAATCACAGAATATATATATATATATATATATATATATATATATATATATATATATATATATATATATATATATATATATATAGTTGGAGGAAAGCTTCAGAATGGCAAATATGTTTGTATTACAAATTACATGAGCAGACTGCAGTTTCTCTTTAAAAATCCTATTGGTACTAATTATAAACTAAGGACATGGTTATTTAAAAAAAAAAAAAAAAAAAAAATATCACTGCTTAGAGCAGTGGCCAAGCTATATATATATATATATATATATATATATATATATATATATATATATTTTTTTTTAGCACTATGTGATAACTACCTGGTCACACAAGTGTAGGATGTTGTTTATATCCTCCTCCGATACCTCCGTACCCATAGAAATTTCAGCAGCAGCTTTTACTTCTGCCTCTACCTCCTCTGGCAGATACTCAGAGAGGTCAAATGTAGCAAAGTTCACTCTATCACCTGTTGGAAAAGAAAATTACTCTAGTAAATGAGCTATGAACAATATACTTAAATTCACTGCTACAACATTTTGCACGATACATACTTCCTTCCTGAGCCTAGTACAGAATCAGTAGCTATTCGACTTAGCAGGGTGTATAGTTCTCTGTAACAACTCTGGCCTCAGATGAGGTAGTGACTGAAATTGCCTTCATAGAAGTATCAGGCAATTAGATATAAATCATCATCACTGGCCAGAGGTTGCTGTAAAACTAGTTTGAGAGATAAAAAAAAAAAAAACCCTTCTTACTAAACTTGTGAATTGTGAGTTTAAGTGTTGACGCCCAGCCTGGCAACCATAGCAATTTAATAGAAATACTGGTCAAACTTTTTTTTACTAGAATTTAAAACTAAATTCACATACATTTTTGTATAATTTTTTATATAACAGAAAATGTAGAGCAAACTAATAAAATGACAAGTTAGTTGTCCAAATGTGTCCATTTGAACACATCCACACAATCAAATGCAAAATTATACTGTATGCATCATATTTTGTACACCGATATGAACTTACCAACAGCTTTAAGACACTTGCAGTATGCCAGGTTATCTGTGATGATTTTGCCAATCTCAGGGAAGTGCCAACCATACCATTCTCGGCAACGCATTATGTAATTGTTCAACTCTTTATCCAAATCATCCAGAAGAGCTTGGGTTAAAGAAAAAAAGCCATAATTACGGTTACAATAAATACAAATTTTCATCAGTAAAGTTACTTTAAACTTTAAATGTTTTCTTACATATGGCTTGTACAATCATTGTATCCACTTTGTCTGGACTGAACTTGAGTTTGTATCGAGAAAGACTGTAGAAAAAAAACAAATCAGCATCAGGAGTTATTCAACAATAAAGCAAACTGCACAATAATTACTATCATTGGTACAAGTTTACTAAAAAGGCACTTAAACTGGATTTTGTAGAGGTTCTCACACACTTTATTGGTATTCTAGCAAGGTACAGCGGGTACAGGGAGAGCCTGTACCCGCTCTCCCTGTACCCTGGGACAGATCTGTATAGCACCCTACAGCTAACGGGACAACAATGCCACCTGAAGATATACAGCCAATATCAATAGGTTTAGCTGGAGTATCATACCAGAGACAAAACGTGTATATTGTTTGTTCCAGGCCTTGGTTTTATTATTGGAGGACAGAATATAAGAATGACAGCCACAGAGCCAAACAGCAATGGCAACTTCCAAAATTACTGACAGATTCTCTAAAATGCATCTCATTACCAATTTACTTCAAACTATGATAATTATAACCAATTAAAATGATAAAAAACTAAATGGAGATAAATTAGTTACCTGTGGGCCAAACCAAGAGACATAGCAGACATTTCCCGGGTAGAAAGTCCTGCAACAAGGCCATCAATCTGGTTGCGGATACCTCTCATCAGCTCTGCCACCATTGTATTGTGAACACAGCTGAGGTTCACTTTGTCCTGTTGAGATAAATTGGAGGGCACCATTAGAGGAGAAGACCATCAAGGTGGTGAGTCATCACCTCACCTATTACTTTAATGTTCAGCATAAGTAGTCAAACAAAATTTGAGAGGTAGCAGGCCAAACCCAGAGATGGAAAGACGATGTAGAAATGTGCATAGGAGTAATTCCTCAAACCAGGAGACTTTAAAAAGGTATATTTTTTTAGTCCTGTGGTCAGGATGTTTTCAAGGATAACAGGTGTACGTTAAAGAACTCAGAAGGTGTATTTTACAGTAAGCAGCTTATCTAAAAGGGCAAGTTCTGCTTTAAGTAGTACTCCTCTGCCACATTTGGTTGAATTTTTTTGGGGGGGGGGGGGGCCTAGTTTTGACAGGCGATCTTAAGCACCAGTGCTCTCCCCTTTGACCCTGCAGTCTTCTGAGACACATCCCAGAAGACTGCCGGACCATTCAGGAGAGACACCGCGGTTTTGTGCACATGCAGGCTGTCACAGCTGGGTGCCCACAGTTGAGATGCCAGTGATGGGAGAAGGGATGGCTCGGGTGAGCACAACCACTGGATCCTCGGAGAGGCGAGTGTGTGCTTATTACAATTCAGCAGCTACAGTTTTTGTAGCTACCAACTTAGTAAAAACACAAAAACCTATGCATTAAGGTTAAAAAAAAAAAAAAAAAAAAAAAAAACTAGCAATCCCGTTTTACTTACCTGAGCCTGTTCACCTGCTGCGCTCGCCCGACATCCTCTTCTCCACTTAGTCTGGCCATTAATTGGCTACATTGATAGCAGGGCAGGCATTGGCTCGCGCTGCTGTCAATCACATCCAATGACGTGACGCGCCGGGGGCTGGGCTGTATCACAGGAGCGCGCCCACAAGGACTAACCCCCATGGGAGAGAGCTCCCATAAAGGGTGTTAGTTCTTGCGGGGAGGAGCCAAGATAGCCGCCGAGGGACCCCAGAAGACCAGGATCGGGGCCCACTGTGTGCAAAACGAGCTGCACAGTGGAGGCAAGTAAAACATGTGTTTTTTTTTATATGGGAACCTTTAGTGTCCCTTTAAGGAGGGGTGGGCTCCCACCAGGCTCACCTGCCCTCTGCCTATCCATTATAATACATGTGCTACTACTATGGAGGCTCTCAAAATTATAGAAGTTAGGACTACATAAAATACAGGGGCTAGTTTTTGGACTTTTTAGGCACGATTTGGTTGGTCAGAATATATTTACACAAGAAGAGATTTTCTCTAAAAAGTAGGTTTGTTTATTTAGATATAAAATATCATAATATGTAGAACAAATAAAGAAGAAAAAGTATTGCCGTTTCCAGCACAAAAAACTATCTAAGAGGCTAACTAGGCAAGCCTATCCATAAACATTGACAGGAATTATACATAAAATATAACAATGTATCCACAATGAGATTGAACACTTCCAAGAGGATTTGGAATAAAGTGTATAAATATAATTAGTAATCCTGTCAAGTTGTGGAAATGCAGGCAAGGGTATGTCTGCGGTGGTTTGGCTTGCTGCGTTGGTAGACTCGACCGGTTTCGCGCATTAGCAGCGCTTCCTCACGGAGTCAGCAGTGTAGTTTTAAAGACAGTATTGATTGGTAGGGGGATCGATATATAAATTTTCTGGTAATAATAAAGGAAGAAACAGACTGTGTCCGGACTGCTGGACGTTGTAAGGGGTATAGGGGAACGACCCAAATAAAATAGAAAGTAACAGTCTTCAATGAAGGAGGGCAGGGCTTGAGGCAAGGAAAGAAGGGAGAGAGTAAACAGTACCCTCTAACAATCCTCAATAAATGCTACACTTCCTGGTAGCAGAAGTGAGAAACCAGAGCTGGGTGCCGGCTGATAGCCAGGTATTAAGGCAGTGGGTAAGCCTGATTCAGTGTATGCGACAGCAATCTCCTCCACGAGTCTCCCGAGAGACTGCCAAAGTCTCTCCACGAGTCTCTCGGGAGACTCGTGGAGGAGATTGCTGTCGCATACACTGAATCAGGCTTACCCACTGCCTTAATACCTGGCTATCAGCCGGCACCCAGCTCTGGTTTCTCACTTCTGCTACCAGGAAGTGTAGCATTTATTGAGGATTGTTAGAGGGTACTGTTTACTCTCTCCCTTCTTTCCTTGCCTCAAGCCCTGCCCTCCTTCATTGAAGACTGTTACTTTCTATTTTATTTGGGTCGTTCCCCTATACCCCTTACAACGTCCAGCAGTCCGGACACAGTCTGTTTCTTCCTTTATTATTACCAGAAAATTTATATATCGATCCCCCTACCAATCAATACTGTCTTTAAAACTACACTGCTGACTCCGTGAGGAAGCGCTGCTAATGCGCGAAACCGGTCGAGTCTACCAACGCAGCAAGCCAAACCACCGCAGACATACCCTTGCCTGCATTTCCACAACTTGACAGGATTACTAATTATATTTATACACTTTATTCCAAATCCTCTTGGAAGTGTTCAATCTCATTGTGGATACATTGTTATATTTTATGTATAATTCCTGTCAATGTTTATGGATAGGCTTGCCTAGTTAGCCTCTTAGATAGTTTTTTGTGCTGGAAACGGCAATACTTTTTCTTCTTTATTTGTTCTACATATTATGATATTTTATATCTAAATAAACAAACCTACTTTTTAGAGAAAATCTCTTCTTGTGTAAGTATATTCTGACCAACCAAATCGTGCCTAAAAAGTCCAAAAACTAGCCCTTAGTTATCTCCTTTATCATTTATACTAGGACGTGGCACCCTTTCTTTACTTTATAATATCCACATGCACACTACATGTGAGGATATTGTTATCCCTCCTCTTTCAATACATAAAATACAGGGTTGTTGTGAAGTAGCTCTGCAGCTTATGGATGCATTTGTAAACAAACCCCTTGTTAATGCATACTGTTAGACAGGATATTTTGGTTGGTTGCAGGCTGGTGGGTAAGTTGAGCTGGGAATTTTCTTTGGTATGTTTCATTGTTCATGATGCCAGCCAAACAAATCATTTTGTGGCTGGCTGACCCTTTAAAATCTTCTTTTCAGACAACATACCTTGATAACACCTCCGAGCTTGGCATCTGCAATAGCTAGCTGCTCATGTGCTTCCTTTGCAGCAATTTTTTTAAGGACTTTTCTCAGGTTTTTGCTGATCTTGCCTTCAACCAGGGCAGTGGCAGCTGTGAGGAAAAAGAAAAAACGTTTACATCCAACATAAATTTAATGTATCCTGCCCACCACTAGAAAAATTATGCCTCAGTGGTAGTGACGAAGAGTTGAGGTTAAATCATGGTATTTCAGGTTAACAAAAATCCATCATTGGCAACTGTAAATTTCAATTAAAAAAAATGCAGAGCTTAGAATATTTACCAGCCAATGCTTCTGTTGTGTCCTGGAATTTTTCAAAGTGTTTAAGCTTAACGCTATAACAAAAAGGAAAAAATATATAAAGTTAACCACTTAATAGCACTGGGGAAAAAAAATGGATTATAGAGCTGGACATTGATCTTTTTTACTGAAAGGAGAACATGTGTGGCCCCTTTCTTTTTATACATGCTTTCCATTTAGAAAGGATTATATGGCTACAGCTTTGTACAGAACTCTGTCCATCCTTGATTTAGGCTAGCTAGGTTCACACAAATGCATTTTGCAGTTTTGGTTCAATAGATTTCATTGGAAACGCATCAAAAAGGCAGGTATTGCCTTTTTGATAGTTATCTGCTGCATTTTAGTTTCTCCCACATGACAACAGACACCTCCCCCTAACCAAAAAATATATCAAAACGCATTAAAATGCATCAAAACCGTGTGGAGAAAAAAATGCACAATGCTACACAAAAACTCAAACCTGCGTAGGTGTAAACCTAGCCTAAATTATGGTTTTAGAATAGCACAGTTACTATTTGTTGCCTCAGTGGTAGTGACGAAACTGTATTTAATCACTGTTCATTCAACAAAAATGCATCATTGGCAACATGACAGTATCAATTCAATTGACTCACATTAAAACAAATATTAAAGTTACAGAACTCCGAAGAAATATCCACCTCACAAAAAACACTGTTAAGAATACTGTTTTGTTATGCTAAGAAGGCTTTGCCCCTTAACCACTTAAGGACCAGCCCATGTACATATACGTCCACAATATGGCACGTACAGGCACATGGGCGTATAGGTACGTCCTCGCCTATTAGCGGGTGGGTGGTCCGATCGGGACCCCCCCCGCTACATGCGGAGGTCGGGTCCGCTCGGGGAGCGATCCGGGACCACGGCGCGGCTATTTGTTTATAGCCGCTCCGTCGCGATCGCTCCCCGGAGCTGAAGAACGAGGAGAGCCGTGTGTAAACACGGCTTCCCCGTCCTTCACTATGGCGGCGCATCGATCGCGTCATTCCCTTTATAGGGAAGACACGATCGATGACGTCATTCCTACAGCCACACCCCCAAACAGTTGTAAACACATACTAGGTGCACCCTAACTCCTACAGCGCCACCTGTGGTTAACTCCCAAACTGCAACTGTCATTTTCACAATAAAGAATGCAATTTAAATGCATTTTTTGCTGTGAAAATGACAATGGTCCCAAAAATGTGTCAAAATTGTCCGAAGTGTCCGCCATAATGTCGCAGTCACGAAAAAAATTGCTGATCGCCGCCATTAGTAGTAAAAAAAAAATAAAAAATAAAAATGCAATAAAACTATCCCCTATTTTGTAAACACTATAAATTTTGCGCAAACCAATCGATAAACGCTTATTGCGATTTTTTTTACTAAAAATAGGTAGAAGAATACGTATCGGCCTAAACTGAGGAAAAAAAATGTTTTTATATATGTTTTTGGGGGATATTTATTACAGCAAAAAGTAAAAAATATTGCTTTTTTTTCAAAATTGTCGCTCTATTTTTGTTTATAGCGCAAAAACTAAAAACCGCAGATGTGATCAAATACCACCAAAAGAAAGCTCTATTTGTGGGGAAAAAAGGACGCCAATTTTGTTTGGGAGCCACGTCGCACGACCGCGCAATTGTCTGTTAAAGCGACGCAGTCCCGAACTGTAAAAACACCTTGGGTCTTTAGGCTGCATATTGGTCCGGGGCTTAAGTGGTTAAATGGCAGAAGCTGTCACCTCCATCTCTACAAAGCTGGGTGAAACTGGTAAATAATGCCCTACCAATGTACAAGTTAACCTATATGGCTAGAGGGTGTCATAAGAAGTTTGAGAAGGTGTGGGCGGGCTGGATTAAGAATGTATCGGGAGACGTAGTGGTGTGATAGATGGAGAAGAAATATGTTATAACCAGAAATAAATAAGGAAGACTGCTGGTACACTAGGATGTATTCTTGTAAACTAAGACAGACAACAGGAGAGACATAGGCACGGCTTAGAATCCTTGCAAATGGTTTTTGTTTGTTGTGCAAAATTGGACATATTTGCTTGACGTTGTGTACATGGTTTAACTACATGATTCTGAGTTTGTTTGGAAATGTAATGAGTTATACTGCATAACAATATGTATTGTAACATGATACTGTACAATACTGTTGAAAATTACAATAACTTTTTCTTTATTTTTTTAAAGGGTAAAAAGTTACAAAACTCCTCTGTGGCCAATATCTGGTGTCCGTTCCAAATTGAAACCAACTCCTAACAAAATATTTTCACTTTATTTTCTGAAAGATTTATAGATAGAGATAGATAGAAGAAAAAATAAATAAAAAAACATGTGTGCAACTCACGTCCTGGTGTAAGCGGGGTTCCAACCACAATTAGCACTTTTTAAATGTATGTCCTTTCATCATGTGTTTTTATTATATAAATCCGGTCACTTACTATTTTACAATCCGCCGCCGCTCCGCATAGTTATTCAAAAAAGATAGTTTATAAAACTATGTGCACACCATTGTCATTTTGCTTGTGGGCATTGTGAAGCCAACAAGCACTTACTTCCTGGAAGTCTTGGGTGGGGAGTTATAATGGGGAAGCGCACTGCATCCTGGGAAAAGACACACATTTCCCAGGAGCATTAGCGTGCCGAGGGAGATGTCAGAATCCTAGGTGATTCCCAAGGCAGATTTCCAGGTGAGTAAACATTTTTTAGGTCTAATCAGCACAATAATGAAAAACAAATTTTGGGATGGAAACTCCACTTTAATAAGATTTTTGGACCAAACATTTAACTCTCTACCCTCCCACCCATCCTAAACAAAACATATTGGCTCAATTTTTACTTTAAAAAATAAAATTAAAATATGCGATTAAACTCAACACAGATGCTAGGTAGAACTTACACTTTGTTGGCCTTCTCTGGAGTCTCAAATTCTTTCCATATACTATCTACTTCCTGTAACTTGCTCTCATCCAGGACCTGTTAAAAATAAATATTGTAAAGATTACAGTACCCAACAGAAGATAGGCCGGATTAGTTATAAACTGATAACATGCAAACCATAAAGAGAAAAAAAAAAAGAAATAAAACTAGGATGCTGTACAGGAAACCCACATTTTGTGTATGACATTTAAAGTGGTTGTAAAGGTTCGTTTTTTGTCATACTTACCTCCACTGTGCAGCTCGTTTTGCACAGAGTGGCCCTGAATGGCGTTTCCTGGGGACCCCCAGCAGCTCTTTCATCTCCTACCTGCCTCAGATAACTGGGAAGCACTCTCCCAAGGGGAGTTATGTTGCGGGCGCGCTCCCGAGTCCTGCATTCGGCATCCATAGCCACCGAGAGCATGCCCCACGTCATTGGATTCGATTGACAGCAGCGTGAGCCAATCGCTGAGCTGCTATCTATCCAATGAAGAGCTGAGGACCCTGGGCAAAGATCCAGCGTGTTCGCGTCACGGAACTTTCCAGGGCAAGCAAGTAAAACGAGGGGCAAGGGGGGAGGGGCTGGGGCGGTAATGGTCTGAGTTTTTTTTTTCACTTTTATGCATAGGATGCATTAAGGTGAAAAAACAGGAACCTTTATAACCCCTTTAAATCACACTGCCCATGCGATCTGCAGCGAGTTTCAGTGAAAAGTCACCACCCCAAAAGCAGGTCACAAATGCAATGGTCTCCTAAAACTCAAACACCCTTACCAGTGTCTAAAAACAAACAGTCACTATTCTGTAAGCAAAGACCCCTTTCACACTGAGGCGTTTTTTTTTGCACTAAAAACATCACCTGAAAAGCGCCTGCAAACCGCCTCTTCTGCAGCCCCTGTGTGAAAGCCTGAGTGCTCTTATACTGGGGCGGTATGTTTGCAGGACAAGAAAAAAAGTCCTGCAAGCAGCATCTTTGGGGCGGTGCAGGAGCGCTGCGTACACCTTTCCTCCACCGCCCCTGCCCACTGAAATGAATGGGCACCGCTGCAGAAGCGCCTGCAAAGCATTATGGCAGTGGTTAAACCTCCCCACCCCAGTGTGAATGGGATCTTACTCTTGGACCTCTCTGCTGCCTTGTATACAGTTGACCACACTTTTCCAAAAATTGCATTCCCTTGGTGTGTGATGCGACTGTACTTTGTTGGCTCATCTTCCCTATCTCACTGCACCTTCAGCATCATAAAGCGCCATACACACACGGGCAGACATTCTGCCTGTGTGTATGTTGGTCTGTCCGACCGAAGGCGGCCATTTGAACAAATACCACCAAAAGAAAGCCATTAGTGGGGGGGAAAGGACATACATTTTGTCAGTTAAAATACCCGCGCCTTGTCGCAAAAAAAATGGCCTGGTCATGAAGAGGGGTAAATCTTAAGGAGCTGAAGTGGTTGAATAACATCCTGAAAACACAAATCCATAATCGCAGGAATCATGGCGGAAATGAGCCCGTCGAGGGTTATTATTTTTTTTAATGTCCCCATAAAAGATTTGCACAACTTTCACGCAAGTCATGTCGAAAATGAATCTTGGGGGACAGGTTGATATTAGCGGGCCCCTTGGAGTGATTGCACGTTCTTTCAGCCCGGGCCCTTTTCTACAACATGCAATGGCAGCCTCTCCTACAAGTCCAGCAATCCGCCATCACCAAACTTCCATATATTCATTCTAGATGTTTGATGTCATGCCAATCACACTGACAAATCCCAGCACAGCTTTTCTGAGAGAGGAATCCGCCATGTGGCCGGAACCCCCATGACTCTCGCCACGTGGAAAGCGGCGCCTCGTTTCCTCTGACCGGGATCTACCTTTCCCTTACCTTAAATATGGCGTAACCCGCCGCGGTCTCGAACAGCACCAGCATGGCTGAATCGGGATGTCTGCGGAGCTCCGAAACCCAGCACACCACTCGGAACCGCGCAGAACAGACACGTGTTAGCACTAACTTCCCCGCACATGCGCAGACAGGACCTGTACAACCTTGGCATCACTTCCTGTGCCGAGGAACCGCCCACTTCCTGTCGCTGCAATTACCTCATTGACGGAGGTATTCTGCGCATGCTTAGTACAAGAGAAAAAGCTAGGCCGAAGGGAATTGGAAACTAGCGCTGCTGACATGAAGCTTTACATGTAGTGGTTGCTGCTGGCTGTCTGTAGATATGTTCTGTATCTGTACAGCCAGCGTTTGCTGCCTATGTAGCAAGGTGTATTGGTGTCTATTTACTAAAGCTGGAGAGTGCAAAATGAGACTAATTTCTGCATAGCAGGGTTGCCAACTTTCAGTAAATTTACAGTTTGTAAAATCCATAATTTTTGCATCTGTCCATAAAGGACATGTAGTCTGTGGGGCAGATTCAGATAAAGATACAACGGCGTATCTCCTGATACGCCGTCGTATCTCTGAGATCCGACGGTCAGATCTATGCGGCTGATTCATAGAATCAGGTTACGCATAGATCTCTCTTAGATCCGACAGGTGTAAGTGACTTACACCGTCGGATCTTAGGCTGCAATCTCCCGCCGGCCGCTAGGTGGCGCTTCCATTTGTATACGCGACGAATATGCAAATGAGGAGATCTGCTGATTCAGAAACGAACGCCCGCCCGTCGCTTTTTTTTTTACGTCGTTTGCGTTCGGCTTTTTCCGGCGGATAGTTACCCCTGCTATATGCGGCGTATCCTATGTTAAGTATGGCCGTCGTTCCCGTGCCGAGTTTTGAAATTTTACGTCGTTTGCGTAAGTTGGCCGCGAATACGGATGGACGTAATTTACGTTCCCGCCGAAACCAATGACGTCCTAGCGACGTCATTTGGAGCAATGCATGCTGGGAAATTTAGCCGGCGGCGCATGCGCAGTTAAATCGGCACGGGGACGCGTCTGATTTAAATACTACACTCCCCCTAGCCGCAGAATTTGGATTTACGATCTGCCGGCGCAAGTTTCGAGGTAAGTGCTTTCTGAATACAGCACTAGCCTCTCAAACTTGCGCCGGCGGATCGTAAATCAGATAGATTACGCGGATCTAAAGATCCGCTAATCTATCTGAATCTACCCCAGTATGTCCGTAATGGACATTTATGGACAGATGCAAAAATTACGGATTTTACAAACTGTTTGTAAATTTACTGACGGTTGGCAACCCTGCTGCATAGAAACCAATCAGCTTCTAACCTCAGCTTTTTCAGTGGCAGTAAAGGTTAATTTTTTTTTAAATATTATTTTCTAAGACCCCTTTCACACTAGAGCGTATTGAAGGCGCAATAGCGTTAAAAATAGCGCCTGCAATAAGCCCTTAAAAATCTGTCCCCACTCACTTCAGTGTGAAAGCACAAGCCTGAGGGGGCTTTCACACTGGAGCAGTGCGCTAGCAGGACGGTAAAAAAAAGTCCTGCTAGCCGCATCTTAGGAGCGGTGCAGTTTTAGCCCTTTCTCGGCCGGTAAATGCGCCCCACTAGCGGCCGAAATGCTACGCAAATCCGCCCATAGCATCGGCGGTAAAAATAGCACCGTCACAGTGTGAAAGGGCTCTTAATAACAAACATGTCATACTTACCTCCACAGTGCAGTTCGTTTTGCACAGAGTGGCCCTCCTGTTCTGGGGTCCCCTGGCGGCTCTCGGCTCCTCCCCGCAATAGCTAACCCCCTCTGGGAAGCTCTCTGCCAAGGGGGTTACCTTGTGGGCGTGCTCCTGTCTCATACTCTCGACGTCATAGAGGCAGAGTGTATGACTTGGTCGCATCCCCGGCGGCTGCGTCATTGGATTTGATTGACAGCAGCGGGAGCCAATGGCTGCGATGCTATCAATCTATCCAATTAAAGCTGAGACTCCGTGGAGAAGAGGATGCCAGGGACGAGCCGAGCAGTTGAACTGGCTCAGGTAAGTAAAATTGGGGGGCCTATGATTGCCAGGTGTTTTTTCACCTTAAGATGCATTAAGGTGAAAAAACACGAACAATAACAACCCCTTTAAGCTTTGGCAATAAAACCTGGAAGCTGATTGGTTTCTATGCAGAAGTGAGCCTGATTTTGCACTCTCCAGCTTTAGTAAATAAATCCTATTTTGAGGCTCTTCTATATTGTACTAGGAGGCCTAGATTATTGGAGGCTTTATAACTCGGGGGGTAACCTTTATCTCCTTACATCACGCTGAACCTGAGATCATTCATAAAATACAGGCGTGGAGCTTAAAGGGGTTGTAAAGGTACATTTTTTTTCCTAAATAGCTTCCTTTACCTTAGTGCAGTCCTCCTTCACTTACCTCATCCTTTGATTTTGCTTTTAAATGTCCTTATTTCTTCTGAGAAATCCTCACTTCCTGGTCTTCTGTCTGTAACTCCACACAGTAATGCAAGGCTTTCTCCCTGGTGTGGAGTGTTGTGCTCGCCCCCTCCCTTGGACTACATGAGAGTCAGGACGCTCTCTACATTGCAGATAGTGAAATGAGCTGTGTGTTAGTGGGCATCCTGACTCTCCTGTAGTCCAAGGGAGGGGGCGAGCACGACACTCCACACCAGGGAGAAAGCCTTGCATTACTGTGTTGAGTTACAGACAGAAGAACAGGGAGTGAGGATTTCTCAGAAGAAATTAGGACATTTAAAAGCAAAATGGAAGGATGAGGTAAGTGAAGGAAGACTGCACTAAGGTAAAGGAGGCTATTTAGGAAAAAAAAATGTACCTTTACAACCCCTTTAAGGACCCCTTTACACAGACTTCGGGAGACCACCCCTCCTTGAAGGCACATGGGCGTATTGGACACCCAGCATATAGCACATTTGGATGGGCTCCCTCCAGGCTCACCTGCCTCTGCCCATCCATTATAATGCATGTGCTTCCACTGTGGAGGCTCTCAAAATTTAGAGTTAGGGACTACAGTAACTACTGGGGTACCTTGACAGGGCTCTGTAGCTTACACATGTGTAGCGCCTGTGTATTTTTCAGTACAGGTGCTATGTCAAATTTAGTGGGATGAGAGAGTTACTTGCTCTCATCCATGTTGATTTATTTAAATTTGGCTATTGCCAGCCCTGAACTGTTCCCTGGGTCATTCTGGGCTCCGGAGATTTAGTTCCATCTTTGGAGGACAGGTGGCGCCATAAGAGTCTGGGCGGAGGCGCCCTTTTGCTCAGCAGCCAATTAGAGGAGTGTTTCCCTCGCGGGGCATGCTGGGGGAGGGTATTTCTGCGGCAGACGCCATTTTCCGGGGTTCTTCGCGGGTTCCTGGTTCCAGGTGCGGCACCCACCTTTGGGGTGTGCGCGCATCACGGCCCCCGGGGTTATGGCCTACCGGGCCGGGGCGCACGTGCTGCGCGGAGTTCCTGACTCTGGGCCCTCATGGCCCGGAGCGGCTGATGCTGCCAAGGGGCCCCAGTGACTTGCTGGGTCCCCCATCTCTATTGAGAGGATCCCAAGCGAGTTGTGCTGTTCGGTGGGGAGTCGGTCTGAGGGGAGCCCGGAGGCAGGTGATCCAATGGGGCTTGGCCATCCATCAGGGATCTGGGTGACCAGACACTGACAGGTTGTATGCTGCAAACTGTCAGTCGGTGGCCCCAAGCTATCAAGTCTAGTTGAGGAGGATTCAGGCAGAACAGTGTTTACTGGGAGGATTCGCTCTACCATCCATGTTCGCAAGTATCGTCACTGTCTTGTCCACCCTGACTCTGCTAACCGCTGCCTCACCATCCCGCTCCTTGGAGGTAAGCGAACTGGGCGAGACGGACCGGAATGATTGTGTGTCCTGTGTGACAAGTACACAGGCCGAAGCCGTATCAGAGACCACCACAGCTAATGCGCTCTCTGTGTGGCGTGCTGTTGTTGGAGAGGGCCCTGCACAGGCCTCCCGTGGCTGCGGTCGAGGCCTACCTGCCCGTCGTCTACCAGATTGGCCAAGAGACCCATCGAAGGCTTGTGGCTACCTCCCCGCGGAGAAGTATCACTCCTCTGAACTGGATTGTTCATCCGAGGCTGGGGACGACCATTGGTTTGAGCCCGAGTTCCCGGAGTCACAGGGATACGGCGGATGTCGGTCATCCCGCACGAGACGAAAGAAACGCTCCGGCCGGAGTGCACCACGTGGGTCCGACGCATCGAACCCGAGCATCCCGCAGCTGACCTGGGGAGTTGGTGAGTCTGTTCCTGTTCTTACCCTCACCGCTCCTCTGCCCACTGCTGAGCCTACGCTGAAACGGGCGCCTGATGCAAAAGTGAAACGTGGGTTCGGAGACCCAAGAATGATGCCCAGACTGGCCCGGCTACAGCGTGTCTTCATGCAGAGAGTAGCGGCTGAATATGGGTATGAGTACCCTTACGTACCCCCATCCCTCCTGACTGAGCTTGAAAGTTTAAGGGAGAAGTGGTACAGGGATGCCATTTGGGAACACCTGAATGTTCCCGTTTACCAGCGTGAGACACCCTATGCTTTGGTGTGCATGGGAGATCGCCTAGAAGGTTGTTTGAAGAGATGGAGCCCTGGCAGGTACATTTTTCCCGATCGTGTGGTTCTTAAATGTCCCGGGAGGGTAGATCAAACATTCTCTATAACTACCATTGACTCCAATGGGGACAAAGTTTGTCTGCCAGACCCACGCTTTTACAGGGAGGCCTCATGCCTATACTATTGAACCTGTTGCTTTTGAAGAAGTCATGGACAAGGACCTTTCCCCCTATTCAAGTTTTTGTTTGTTTATTCCCCTCCCGGATCCACATCCTGTTGCATGTGCAGAACTTTGGGTTGGGTTTATCTCAGCTATGTAGAATAGGGTCTTGTTCACTTCTCCGCAGCGCCAGAAGAAAACTCAGTGAAGGAAATGCTTTATTTTTCATTTCCCTTTTGTTGCTATATCTCTTTAATTGAACTTGGACTGCCGTAGTACCAGCGCACTGACCACTAGGGGCAGTGTTCTGCAACGTTCTATTGCATGACTTAAATTTATACTTTATGGGCTAGATTCAGGTAGATTGGCGCATCTTTACACCGGCGTAGCGCATCTCATTTGCGCTACGCCGACGTAACTCAGAGAGGCAAGTACAGTATTCACAATGCACTTGCTCCTAACTTTGCGCCGGCTTAACTTAATTTAGTCGGCTTAAGTGTAAGTGGGTGTGACCTTATGCAAATGATGGTCCGAACGTGGAGTAGTGATATACGCCCGGCGTATCCTGAACGGAGCATGCGCAGTGAAGTGGACGTATGATCGCTCCCCTGTGCGCATGCTCACAACTACGCCGGCCCAACTTTCTGGGAAACGCCGGCCAATTGGCTTACGTCAAGCCTATAAATACGCCCAGACATGCGCCCGTCCGGCGCAAAAGTACATCCTGTTTTTTTCCCCCTTTAGGGAAAGTACTTTTGCAAAGCGATAACGGCTGCTGCAACTACAGACAAGAAGGAGAGGAGGAAGAAAAACTTTAGCCCAGAGGAGAGGGCAATTATTGTTGCTGGGATCGTGGAACATGACAAATATCTCCATGGTGCCCCTGCTTACGATTGCGGTATATGTGCTTTGTGGCACCGGGGGGGCCATAGTGCCACATGTGTGCAACAATCAATGGCCCCCACTAGGGGTGCAACGGATCAAAAAACTCACGGATCGGATCGATCCTCGGATCAGGAGTCACAGATCGAAATATTTTTGGATCAGCAAAAAAAAAAAAATTATTTATGAAAAAAAGTCGGATTCAAGTCTGGGCTCTAGCTGGGCCAATGGCAGGCCACTTGCGTAAAAGATAATATTCCGCTAAATTGATATAATCTAGATTTTCAATAAACCAGAACAAAAACCTGAGTGAACATGTGTAGAAGCATTTTGAAGCAACATACTAGTGCAAAGCAAAACCCTCTTTGTCATTTTTGTAGCCAGTGTGTAGAAATTGCAGTTTATATTTCAGACACTAGGGGGAGTTGCTGAATTTTGACAGATGGTAAAGCAGACATGCATAGCTATAGGGAGTTAATAGCTTTGAGCTGTGATTGGTTGGAATGGAGCAAGATGGCCGCCGCTCCGGAGCTAGGCCGAAGCCGGGGACTTTCCTACGGCCGAGGCCCCGGAGCGCTCCGCGGATCGCGTGGTGTGCCGATCCGAACGGGGTGACCCGTTCGGATCACGGATCGGTGACGATCCGTTGCACCCCTAGCCCCCACGGTGCGTGGGAATCCTGCAATTTCGTAGAAATCCCGCATTGCCTTCTGCCGCAGGTGCTCCTGGGTGGGTTTGATGAAGTGGTGGGATATGCGTCGGAGGATTGCGGGGACAACCTGGTGCACACATCTGCTCATGGTGGATTGTGACATCCCAGCCACGACTCCACTTGTACGCTGAAATGATCCACTTGCAAGGAAATGCAGTGTTGTCAGTACCTTGACCAGTGGCTGCACTGCATGTGAGCTGTGTGTCTTGCTGGTGATGTCATCATGCAGGGTTGTGGCTATTTCCAGGATGGCTTCAGGGCTGAATCTGAAAATGCAATACACCTCCAAATCACCCATGCCAAAGACGTTAATGCGCGTGCGGTATATCCTCTCCCGTGCCCTCCTACGTGGCAGTGGACCCATTAGTAGTGCTAGGACCACGACTGCCATGCAGTTTCAATTCCAATCTTGGAGATTGTAAATAGTAAAAATTATTAATATATTGTGTATGTATTGTGACAGGAAGTCAGGTAAATCTGTGGGTGTTGTCACAGACGGGACATACATTTCTGCCTTGTTTAGACAATACACCAATTGTTATTAGGCGTCGGCTGCGAGAAGTAGCCAGAAAAGGTCTAAGGGCGTTGGAAAACTTCAGCTGTTCAGAATGAGGCAATTAAGGCCTCTATAAGTAATCCAGAAGATTGCCACTGATTTGCTGCATCCTGAGGCTTTCTGAGTGAAGGAGAGCAGTAGCTGAAAGTCTTCTGAGGAGGTGAGAAGGTGATTGATTTTTCTGTGTGATAAAAATCAAAAAGAGAGTATTGTTTTTCTTCTGTATGACCAGCAGTGTCTGCCCAGCACTAGGCTGTGCCAGACTCCCTAGATAGGTTCCTGTGTGGTGAAGGTAGATGCCCCAAGTGGCCAGGGTTTATTTTATGTTTGATTTTGTTTATGCTGTTTGGATGCTTGCACTTGTTTCCAGCAAGATGGAAGAATAAACCAAAATCGTTGTTTTCAACCGTCTTCGACTGCCTGTCTGTATAAATTCAGTGTGTAGTGAACCCATCCAGGGGGTCACACACCCTGCAACCGAGCTAACCCCTTACACATGGTGGAGTGCCGCGGGCAGTTAAAGTAAACCCAAAATGGAGGAGATACTGAAACAGCTGGCTATAGCAAATGCAAATCAACAGCAGACGAATGCAGGTTTGCAGCGGAGCCTTGCAGCTCAACAACAGGCTCACGCAGCTCAACAACAGGCTCACCAAGAGAGCATGGCAGCTCAACAACAGGTTTACCAAGAGAGCATCGCAGCTCAACAACAGGCTCACCAAGAGAGCATGGCAGCTCAACAACAGGTTCACCAAGAGAGCCTTGCAGCTCACCGAGAGAGCATTGCAGGCTTGGAACAGAGACACCAGCAGCAAATGGAGGCCATCGTGAAACAGCTTCAGAGACAGACCGAGGCTGGGAGTCAGGCCAGTAACATACCGACTTTCCGGGTAAGACACTTATTGCCAAAGATGACTGCAGATGAGGACCCTGAGATGTTTCTGACCACGTTTGAGAGAGCAGCGAAAAGAGAGAGTTGGCCTAAAGAACAGTGGGCTGGACTAGTGGCCCCCCTATTATCTGGAGAAGCCCAAAAGGCATATTTTGATTTGGAGCTGGCAGACGCGAAAAACTATGATCGATTAAAAGAGGAAATATTGGCACGTTTCGGTGTAACCCTGGATGTCCGTGCTCAGCGGGTCCACAATTGGAGTTATCAGCAGAGGAAGCCACCTCGGTCGCAGATGTATGACCTCATCCATTTGGCTAGGAAATGGCTGCAGCCAGAAACTCTGTCCGGACCAAAAATTTTGGAGCGAGTAGTCATGGACAAATATCTTAGGTCTTTCCTAACACCCTGCAGAAATGGGTGAACCATGGTGGTCCAGAAACCGCAGACAAACTTGTAGACCTGGTCAAAAGGTACCTAACAACAGAGAATTTGTCCTCTTCCACCAGAGACGCACAGACTTTCTACCCTAAGACCAGACCCTCCCCACCTATAGGTAAAACTGCATCAAGGGATGGGGGTGGAGAGAGGGACCAAGGAGCAACTAGAGGAATTATCGGGACTACTTGTCAGAACCTGTACTCACCGAGACCGAGATGCTGAGGGCGGCTCACCTTTGCGACCCTGTGCAGACCACTCCCTGGAGTTGGGACAGAGGAGGGACGGCACAAGGAGGCACCGGCGCCGGGAGCTGGCAGGAAGACTTGGTGCAGCTGACGGAAGCAGGGCAGGTGCAGAAGACTGGAGACAAGCGTTGGTCAGGCAGGAACTGGTAGGTGAGTCTGGTAGGGTCCACAGGAGATGAGGGCAAATCCGAGTCACAAGCCGAGGGTCAAGGGCAGGAGAGTTCAGAGGGAGTCCATGAGAGCAAGCCAAGGTCAAGGGGCAGGAGATAACAGCAATCCAGGTAACGTTAGCCAAAGGGTCAGAGGTTCCAGGTGAGAGGAGAGTCGTCAGGAATTCCGGGTCAAAACAGGCAGGTACGGCAACAGGTAAACACATAGGAGCTGAAGACAAACCAGCAACCTGTTCAGGGAAGGCTGCTGGTTAAAATAGGAATGTCCGGCCTCTGATTGGCCCCAGGGTTGCCGCATACGTGCACGTGCGCGCTTCCACGCACACGGCGCGCTGCCGTACCGCGCATGCGTGCGCGCAAACCACGCACAGGCATGCGCCGAAATGTCATTCTACTGGGCATGTGCGGGAATCTGTCAGAGATGGAGCTAGTACCCTGACAGTGCCCCCCCCCAAGGGGCGGACTCCGGACGCCCAAACTGGTCATTAACTCCGGGTGTTCCAGGTGAAAGGCCCGAATCAGGCGAGGGGCATGGAGATTCCGGGAAGGCTCCCAAGAGTTATCTTCAGGGGGATATCCCTTCCACTTTATAAGGTATTGCAACTGCCTTCCTCTTTTCCTGCAGCTCAAGATAGCCTCCACCTCAAACTCTTTTTCACCCTCAATCTCCACTGGTGGAGGTGGCAGTTCTTCTCTACCGTTGAAGGGGTCAGACACAACGGGCTTAAGCAGAGAGGCGTGAAACACAGGGTGGATCTTGTAGGACCTGGGTAAAGCCAACTCAAAAGCTACTGGGTTGATTTCTCGCCTGATCTCAAATGGCCCGATGAACCTTGGACCCAGCTTCCGAGAGGGAATAGGTAACTTGAGGTTGATGGCGGATAGCCAGACCTTCTCACCCACTTTGAAGACAGGGCAATCCTTCCTCCCCTTGTCATGGAACCTCTTATAGTCCTGCTGAGCTTGCTGCATGCTTTCCTGTAACTTCTGAAAGTTTTGCTGGATGCAGGTCACACGTTCCTGGACCGCTGGCACAGATGTTTCCGGGATGGAGTCCGGCAAAAAGTAAGGGTGGAAACCGAAGTTAGCCCAGAACGGGGTTTGGTTTGTGGAAGAATGTATGGAATTATTGTAAGCGAACTCGGCTGTAGATAACAAGGAGGACCAATCGTCTTGGGAGACTGAGCAAAAGCATCGTAGATACTGTTCTAGCGTTTGATTAGTGCGCTCTGTCTGGCCATTACTTTGAGGGTGATAGGCCGAGGACAGACAGATCTTCACTTCCAAAGCTCTGCAAAGTTCCTTCCAAAATTTGGATGTGAATTGAGTACCTCTGTCAGATACTATGCTTTTGGGCACTCCATGGAGCTTGATAATCTCTTTAAAAAAGATTTTGGCTGTGTCTGCCGCGGAGGGCGTACCCACCATGGGCAAAAAATGCGCCATCTTGGACAGACGGTCCACCACGACTAGGATCGTGGTAAACCCGGCTGAAGGAGGCAAATCAACAATAAAGTCCATGGAGATGTCAATCCAGGGCCGTTCTGGGATAGGAAGGGGTTTCAGCAGCCCCCAGGTCTTCGTGTTTGGCCCCTTACTCCGCTGGCAGCGAATGCAGGAAGAGACATAATCCTTGCAGTCGGACCTCCATTTAGGCCACCAGAAGGAGCGAGAGATCAGTTCCGAAGTTTTACGGGTACCAAAATGGCCAGCCAATTTACGATCATGGAAGGTGCTGAGGATTAACTGTCTTGCCTCTGTTGGAACAAAAATCTTCCCACGAGACCACAGCAGGTCGTCCTTTTTCTCCAAGGAGGAAACCTCATGATCAGGGCACCGTTGGCATGCGGTCTTTAGAGCAGTCAACAAATCTGTTTGAGGGAGAAGCAAAAAATTTTGAGGTGACAGGATCGTGCTGGGCTCGGAAGTATCGGGCGTCTCTGGAAACATCCTGGAGAGGGCATCAGCTTTTCCATTTTTTGCGCCAGGACGATAGGTAATATGGAAATTGAAGCGAGCAAAAAAAAGAGCCCAACGGGCTTGTCTGGGCCTAAGGCGTTTTGCAGACCGTAAGTATTCCAGGTTCCTGTGGTCAGTGAAAATGATAATGGGATGCGCTGCCCCCTCCAGCAGGTACCTCCACTCCTCCAGTGCAAATTTTATGGCCAGTAGTTCTCTATCGCCTACGTCGTAATTGCGCTCAGGAGGACTTAGTTTCCGAGAGGCGTAGGCTACTGGGTGAAGAAGCGACTTCGGTCCCTGTCTCTGGGAAAGAATAGCGCCTGTAGCAGATTCCGAGGCGTCCACTTCTAGAACAAAAGGTAACGTAGAATCCGGATGACAAAGTACAGGTGCCGAGGTAAAGGCCGTTTTGAGTTTGATAAAGGCCTCCTGAGCCTCTTGTGGCCACTGGAAGCGGTGCCCCTGGCGGGTCAACTTGGTGATGGGAGAAACAATTGATGAAAAACCGATGATGAATCGTCTATAAAAATTGGCGAAGCCAATGAAGCGCTGAACGCCCTTTTTGTCTGTTGGAGGTGCCCACTCCTGAATAGCACTGATTTTCTGGGGATCCATGGCTACCCCATGCACAGAAATGATAAATCCTAAAAATTGCACTGATGTCTTTTCGAACTCGCATTTTTCTGATTTGAGATAAAGCCGGTGTTGTCTCAAGATGTTGAGAACCTGCCTGACATGTTGCCGATGTAATTCTTTTGTGGCTGAAAAGATGAGAATATCGTCCAAGTAGACTACGAGGAAGTCATCTAAAAATTGTCGAAAAATGTCATTGACTAGATGCTGGAAGGTGGCGGGCGCATTACAGAGCCCAAAGGGCATGACCAGATACTCGAAGTGCCCGAATCTGGACCTGAACGCAGTCTTCCACTCATCTCCTGCCCTTATTCGGACCAAATTGTAGGCGCCCCGGAGGTCCAATTTAGAAAAAACCTGAGCTGATCGGAACCTTTGAAAGAGCTCGGGGATTAGAGGCAGCGGGTACCGGTTCTTGATGGTAATTTTGTTTAACTCCCTATAATCAATGCAGGGTCTAAGCGATCCATCTTTTTTCTCGACAAAGAAGATCCCCGCCCCCGCTGGCGAGGAGGAGGGACGGATGAACTTCTTACTTAAATTTTCTTCAATATAGACCTTGAGGGTCTTCAACTCAGTCTCTGACAAGGGGAATATGCGCCCAAAGGGAATTTCAGATCCGGGCAAGAGGTCAATGGGGCAGTCATATGACCGATGTGGTGGGAGACAATCGGCTTGTTTTTTGTCAAAGACATCCTTGAAGTCTAGGTAGGCTGGAGGAACATGCTGTAGGTCTTCAGGTGGAGTAGCTAGCGTGGAGCAGGCGACTGGAGCGGGTGCGAGACAGTGCTGGGAACAGTAGGTGGAAGGGAAGCTGACTTCTTTCTTGAGCCAATCAATGCAGGGCAGATGAACTTGTAGCCAAGGGAGACCCAGAATGATAGGGAACATGGGGGACGGGATCAAGTCCAAACAGAGGAACTCCCGGTGCCCAGAATCTGAGATGGCACAAAGAGGAAGGGTTTCCTGGGTAATCAATCCGGAACGGGGAAGAGAGCCATCAGCCAGATGAACTTGCAGCTGAAAATCCTTGGTACGGCAGGGGATACGCAGCTTTTGGGCCAAGGATGAGTCCAAGAAGCAGCTGCAGGCCCTGGAATCAATTATCGCCGGCAGACGTGTTGCCCCTTCCGGGAGCTGTAGGGAAAGAAAGAGGATAACATAAGTCTGAGGCAAACTGGTAACAGGGAAATTGATAGCAGATGGAGGTTTCGACTTACAAGGCCTTACTGGGCAAGTGCGCAAAAAGTGTCCGACGGCTCCGCAGTACAGACAGAGGTTAGATTGACGCCTCCGGAGTCTTTCTTCTGGAGTCAGAGGGGCCCGTACTATACCAAGCTGCATCGGCTCTGGGTCGGGTAATGAGGTGTTTGGTGGAGCTGGGTGAGGCGGAGGTACTGGAGCATATCTTGGTGGAACCCAGTTAGGCCGGTTGGACTGGAACCTCTCCGAACGACGTTCTCGAAGGCGCCTATCCAGCTGAGTGGCGGTTTGGATTAAATCCTCCAGAGAGGCAGGGGGTGCCGACCTTGCAAGCTCATCCTTTAGGTTCTCAGAGAGGCCCTGGCGGTATTGGTACCTGAGGGCCAACTCATTCCAGCCTGTGTCAGCAGACCACTTTCTAAATTCGGCGGTGTAGTCTTCCACCGGCCGTCTCCCTTGATTTAAGCTGTGCAGAGTACCCTCTGCGGTGGCTGCACGTAGGGGGTCGTCGTATAATTTCCCCATGTGGGTGAAGAAGGTGTCCATAGAGTCAAGTATTGGACTGCGTTGTTCCATTAAGGAGTGTGCCCATGCTTGAGGCTCCTCAGAAAGGAGAGAGATTACGAATCCAACCTTAACAGCTTCGGTCGCAAAAGTTCTAGGTTGCAAGGCCAGGTAAAGGGAACAGGCATTCTTGAAAGCCCGATATTTCCGGCGGTCGCCTGAGAATCGCTCGGGCATGGAGACCCGGGGTTCGGGATTACTCCCCATCATGGCAGGGCTTGCAGGAGCTTGGGCAGCAGAAGGTCCGGGTGAAGAGGCTAGGGCCGCAGTGGATGGACCTGGGGAACCGGCCAGTTGTTGGAGGCGGCCATCAATCTGGAGGTAGCCTTCCTGAAGCTTCTGGACTGCCTCTGTTAAGGCGGAGACCTGTTGGCACAGCGTCTCAAAGGGTGAGCGCGCCCTGTCGGTCTCAGACATCTGGCTGGTTTGTACTGTCAGAACCTGTACTCACCGAGACCGAGATGCTGAGGGCGGCTCACCTTTGCGACCCTGTGCAGACCACTCCCTGGAGTTGGGACAGAGGAGGGACGGCACAAGGAGGCACCGGCGCCGGGAGCTGGCAGGAAGACTTGGTGCAGCTGACGGAAGCAGGGCAGGTGCAGAAGACTGGAGACAAGCGTTGGTCAGGCAGGAACTGGTAGGTGAGTCTGGTAGGGTCCACAGGAGATGAGGGCAAATCCGAGTCACAAGCCGAGGGTCAAGGGCAGGAGAGTTCAGAGGGAGTCCATGAGAGCAAGCCAAGGTCAAGGGGCAGGAGATAACAGCAATCCAGGTAACGTTAGCCAAAGGGTCAGAGGTTCCAGGTGAGAGGAGAGTCGTCAGGAATTCCGGGTCAAAACAGGCAGGTACGGCAACAGGTAAACACATAGGAGCTGAAGACAAACCAGCAACCTGTTCAGGGAAGGCTGCTGGTTAAAATAGGAATGTCCGGCCTCTGATTGGCCCCAGGGTTGCCGCATACGTGCACGTGCGCGCTTCCACGCACACGGCGCGCTGCCGTACCGCGCATGCGTGCGCGCAAACCACGCACAGGCATGCGCCGAAATGTCATTCTACTGGGCATGTGCGGGAATCTGTCAGAGATGGAGCTAGTACCCTGACACTACTGCTAATGTTTGGCGAGAGCGGCCTGGAAGACCCATCCCACAGGAGAGGACCAGAAGGTTGATTTGTTACCGTTGCCGGGAAGAGGGACATGTAGCAGCGGTTTGGGGTATACCATTGGAAGAGGTCTAATCAAGCCCCAAATAAACAAAGTTGAGGCTATTCAGGATTGGCCCCGTCCCACCAACAAGAAACAGGTTCGTGCATTTTTGGGGATCGCGGGCTATTATCGCCGCTTTATCCCCCATTTTGCCTCACAGGCTGCTCCCCTGACCAATTTGACCAAAGGGAAGGAGTCTGTAATGACCAAATGGACTCCCGAAGCAGAAACAGCTTTTCAGGCTTTAAAACAGGCCTTATGTCGTCAGCCAGTGTTGAATTCGCCAGATTTTTCACGGGACTTTGTGGTTCAGACAGATGCGTCAAATGTGGGCTTAAGAGCTGTACTGTCTCAGATTATCAAGGGGGAGGAACACCCTGTTATGTACCTCAGCCGAAAGTTGAAGGCCCATGAGGAGAATTATGCCACCATTGAGAAAGAGTGTTTGGCGGTGAAATGGGCTTTGGATTCTCTCCGGTACTACCTCGTGGGTAGACAGTTTGAACTGGTGACGGATCATGCCCCATTGAAGTGGATGGCACAGAACAAAGAGACCAATAGGAGAATAAATAGGTGGTTCCTGGCCCTCCAGGAATTTAGTTTTGTGGTAACGCATCGCCCCGGTGCTAAAATGGGGAATGCAGATGGGTTGTCCCGAGTGCATGCCTGCCTGGCAACCTGTGTCCCAACCCTAGGGTTGAAACAAGAGGGGGGTATGTGACAGGAAGTCAGGTAAATCTGTGGGTGTTGTCACAGACGGGACATACATTTCTGCCTTGTTTAGACAATACACCAATTGTTATTAGGCGTCGGCTGCGAGAAGTAGCCAGAAAAGGTCTAAGGGCGTTGGAAAACTTCAGCTGTTCAGAATGAGGCAATTAAGGCCTCTATAAGTAATCCAGAAGATTGCCACTGATTTGCTGCATCCTGAGGCTTTCTGAGTGAAGGAGAGCCGTAGCTGAAAGTCTTCTGAGGAGGTTAGAAGGTGATTGATTTTTCTGTGCGATAAAAATCAAAAAGAGACTATTGTTTTTCTGCTGTATGACCAGAAGTGTCTGCCCAGCACTAGGCTGTGCCAGACTCCCTAGATAGGTTCCTGTGTGGTGAAGGTAGATGCCCCAAGTGGCCAGGGTTTATTTTATGTTTGATTTTGTTTATGCTGTGGATGCTTGCACTTGTTTCCAGCAAGATGGAAGAATAAACCAAAATCTTTGTTTTCAACTGTCTTCGACTGCCTGTCTGTATTCAGGCAAAACAGTGTTTACTGGGAGGATTCGCTCTACCATCCATGTTCACAAGTATTGGGCCTGTGGCAGAGGTCTCACTACAGTAGTCTAAATCTTACTAGAGCCAAGTCGGTGGCAGAGACTTGTTCCTTCCTAGCAGTACGAGTGACACCCTGGCTGCCAGGCCTGTGAGAGGGACCTGTCCAGGGGCACTACACCCACTCTGGCTAGAGTGGCGACGAAGCAAGATTAATCATTAGGGGCAGGACTGCTTCTTCTATCCATAGCTTAAATCTGCAAAGTTTTCTCCTTTTCACCAACCTATTCTATCTACCTCGAGTTGACTGTTGGTCATGTTTGACCCAAAATAACAGCACAGAAAACGTCAATCAATTGCTTGGACATTCCGTCATTGCTCTCATCATAGCCATTAACCCCTAGACACATCACAGAGGTAACACAACTATGCCGATCCCAATCTAACCAGCGGCTCCTGAGGGGGTAGCGCTACACATGTATTTGCAAATGTGTGCAAACTAAACCCCTGTTTTTAACATGTAGCACCCTCTACCTAGGTAGGTTCTATAGGTTAGGATTTTTGTAGTTCAGGTAAATTTAGGCAGACCTAGCTGGAGATTGGCAGGGGGCATGCCTCCTTGAAATACCCGGGGTCAGCCCAGCTTGGTAGGAGTTGTCGAGTGGAAGAACTGAGGATGGATTGCTAGGCTGATGGGGCCTTTGGGGGAGCTCCCTATCCTGGGGGGGTTAACTTGGTCCCAGGACTCTGGAGCAGGAAGGATCCCTGCAAGAACTCATGAAGGATCTATACAGGAGGCACAGAGAGGACGGCGGAAGCTAGTACTGCCAGGCAAGTATTCAGGAGAGAACCACCGGTTCTGGTTTGCAGCCAGAAGGGCTGGTGAGTGACATGTGCTATCAGGAGGACTGGAGAGGCATGCGAGAGAGGACAGAGGAAACAGAGCTGGGTGTGTAGCCAGTAGGGAGGATTGCAATGTCACGGGCAGTTAAAGGGGTTGTAAAGGTAAAACATTTTTTCCCTAAATAGCTTCCTTTACCTTAGTGCAGTCCTCCTTCACTTAACTCATCCTTCCATTTTGCTTTTAAATGTCCTTATTTCTTCTGAGAAATCCTCACTTCCTGTTCTTCTGTCTGTAACTACACACCGTAATGCGAGGCTTTCTCCCTGGTGTGGAGAAAGCCTCTTGAGGGGGAAGGGGGCGAGCAGGAGTGTCAGGACACTCTCTACTTAGCAGATAGAGAAAGGAGCTGTGTGTTAGTGGGTGTCCTGACGCTAGGGTGACCACGTTTCCCGGATTGCCCGGGACAGTCCCGCATTTTGCAGGTCTGTCCCGGGCACATTCATTCCTGGACAATACAGTGTCCTGGAATGAAACTGACACAGCCACCCTCCAGGGCCAATCTGATGCCCCCAAAAAAGGCAGCCACATCACCGCTTTACTCACTGACAGTACTTGTCCTGGCCAGGATTTCCTGGAGGAGCACAATCCCGCCCCCTGCTTGTGATTGGAGAAATCATAAATCCCCCCTCTTGTGTCCAATCACTGTGCTGTGATTCGTTACAGCACAGGCTGATTTTTGGGATGGGACGGTGTCCCTGAATGGTAGTTTGGAAATGTGGTCACCCTACCTGACGCTCCCCCCTTAAGAGGCCCTCTCCACACCAGGGAGAAAGCTTCGCATTACTGTGTGTAGTTACAGACAGAAGAACAGGAAGTGAGAATTTCTCAGAAGAAATAAGGACATTTAAAAGCAAAATGGAAGGATGAGGTAAGTGAAGGAGGACTGCACTAAGGTAAATGAAGCTATTTAGGGTAGGGTGACCAGACATCCCCAGTTTCAGGGGACAGTCCCCTGATTGAGGACACTGTCCCCAGACCAAGTCTGTCCCCGGTTTTGTCCCCAGATTGGATTTAATTGGGGGCAGGGGTAATTTCAAAGACAATCAGTGCAGAATTAAAATAAAAAAAATTGAATTACACACACCCCCGCTCCGCCGTGCCTACTAGCATAGGGGGTTGTATTTTTCCCATTATCTGTGCCCCTTTCTGATGATCATGTGCTGGTCGGAGCGGAGGGAATATTTCTTCAGTTTCGCTTTACTCACATGTTCTTCTGCCTTGGCTCAAATCCTGGCCAGCCACCTGCCTATCTCCTTGCCTTCCCTGGCGGAGTGATCTTCCTCCACTCCCCATCCAGTAGTAGCCGGGGCCCAAAGAGTAAGACTTGAGAAGCTGTGAGGCGGGCGGCGACGGCCAGAGAGTCGCTGATTGTTGCCATTACTAGTAAAGAAAAAATTTGTCCCCGGATTTCATTTAAAAAATCTGGTCACCTTAATTTAGGGGGGGGGGGGGGGAATGACCTTTACAACCCCTTTAAGTCAGGCAGCTGCAGCCAGAAGGGCTGGCAGGGCCTGAATAGGGCTTACTGGTAGCAGTAGTCCACCTATAGGACAACTAGCACTAGAGACTTCCTATTCCATTGCTGCTACATTAAAGGGACCCGCGGTTCCTGTCTGCAAAAGGCGGTTGCTAAGGCCTGGCTGAGCCAGTGTCAGGTCTAACCATGTGCTAGCTGTGCCTGAGAAGTAAGAGATGTGCTGGAGAGAGAGTAACAGTCTGCAAGCAAGAGATGTGCTGGAGGACACAAGCAGCCAATCGTTTGTTTCACTGGGCATCCCATAAATTCCTCTACCCATCCAAGTTCTATTCCCTCAATACAATAACAAAAACAAGCATGTGGACTGTTCATTGTCTCCAAGGTGATTAGGAAGTGAATGCCGGGCTGGGCAGGGCGACAGGTGAGTCACAACATTAAGCTAAGATGACCAGATTTTTAAAATGAAACCCGGGGACATATCTTTTCTTTACTAGTAATGGCGGCAATAAGCGACTCTCTACCCGTCGCCGCCCACCTCACATCCTCTCAAGTCTTACTCTTCGGGCCCCGGCTACTACTGGATGGGGAGCGGAGGAAGATCACTCTGCCAGGGAAGGCAAGGAGATAAGCAGGTGGCTGGCCAGGATTTGAGCCAAGGCAGAATAACATGCAAAGATGAATGGGCATGCGCCCAAAACTGAAGAAATATTCCCTCTGCTCCGACCAGCACATGATCATCAGAAAGGGGCACAGATAATGGCAAAAATACAACCCCCCCTATGCTAGTAGGCACGGCGGAGCAGGCGTGTGTAATTCTAATTTTTTTATTTTAATTCTGCACTGACTTTCTTTGAAATTGCCCTTGCCCCCTATTAAATCCAATCTGGGGACAAAACCAGGGACAGACTTGGTCCGGGGACAGTGTCCTCAATCAGGGGACTCTCCCCTGAAACTGGGGATGTCTGGTCAACCTACATTAAGCTGCCCCTACGGGGATACCGCTACAAACTCATATTGTTAGGACAATTCAGTTGGTTGCAGGCTGGTCGGTAAGCTGAGTAATTTCTTTGGTTTTGTTTTGCATGCTCTGCCCTTCCATGTACTCCTTGCTGCAAAGGCCAGTTATAGGTGAGGGCAGTGGCCATTTGTTTGTACTGATGAAATGTAAACCACCATTAAACATATGTAAAAATCAAGCTGGCCATTAGACAACAAAATACATTTCTATCTTAGACTCCTTTCACACTGAGGCAGTTTTCAGGCGTTTTAGCGCTAGATATAGTACCTGTAAAGCGCCTGAAAACTGCCTTCCATTCAATACAACAGGTGCTTTCACACCTGGGCGGTGCGCTTGTGGGACGTTCGGAAAAGTCCATCAAGCAGCATTCTTGGGGCAGTTTGGGAGCGCTCTATACAGCGCTCCCAAAACGCCCATGCCCATTGTAAAAAATGGGCAGTGCTTCCAAAGTGCCTGAAAAGCTATTTGGAAGTGCCGCAGGACGGGAGTTTTTAACCCCTTATTTGGGGTTAAAAGCGCCCCGCTAGCGGCCCCAGTGTGAAAGGGAGAGTACTGGGATATATCGGCACACACACTGCATGATAATTAATAGAGAAAAAAAAAATATCATCCAAAAGTCTATATATCCCTATCCTCAAACTTGATTTTAGTGTCAATATAATAAATAGGAATGTTTTAATTTAACTATATTGGAATAACTGAATTTATAGTCTGACCATAGGAAAATTCAGATAATTAACATTACCCATGCACCCGTGCCTTTTTACTATAAATAAATACATATATAGCTATAAAAAATATATGTATCTCATCTGAGCCACTAACTAAACTCAGGTCATTTCCTAACTAACAATGTTATGGACCAGGCCAATCAAGTTCCTCCACCCCAAACTCGCTCATCTGTCTTTATGGACCTTGCTTCGTGAACTGGTGTGCAGTCATTGGAATGTCGGAACAGGAAGGGGCCGTCCCCAAACTATTCCCACAAAGTTGGGAGCATGACATTTTGCCAGGCCTTCTCATCCAACATCAGTGCCTGACCTAAGAAATGTGCTTCTGGAAGAATGGCCAAACATTCCTGAACCTTTGAGGGGATGGGGGTCCACTTTTTCACTGCAGTGGGCTCAAATGTAGACAGAACCACCAGTTCAGTTAGTGTAATGGTTTAAAACCAACCCTTTTATTAAGGTAAACGCACTCACATATAGTTTGTTTTTTTGTAAAGGTTTGCATCTTTTTTTTTTTATAAACCTCAGCGGTTTTGCACAGAGCAGCTCCAATCTTCTTCTCTGGTCCCCTGCTGGCGCTCCTGGCCCCTCCCATCTGCTGAGTGCTTCCATAGCAAGCTACTTGCTCACTCGTGCCTGCTCGCTACCAAGCCGCCTGCGTCTGAGACAGCGTGCAGCTCGACCATGCCCCTGCTCCCTCCTCACTGGCTGTGGCGGACAGCAGTGGAAGCCAATGGCTTTAACCACTTGCTAACTGGGCACTTAAACCCCCTTCTTGCCCAGGCCAATTTTTCAGCTTTCAGCACTGTCACGATTTGAATGACAATTGCGTGGTCGTGCGACGTGGCTCCCAAACAAAATTTACATCCTTTTTTCCCCCACAAATAGAGCTTTCTTTTGGTGGTATTTCATCATCTCTGCGATTTTTTTTTTTTTTTTGCGCTATAAACCAAAAAACTGACAATTTTGAAAAAAACAATGGGCCAGATCCTCAAAAGGGATACGCCGGCGTATCTACTGATACGCCGTCGTATCCCTGTTTCTATCTTTGGAACTGATCCACAGAATCAGTTTCCAAAAGATAGGCAGAAGATCCGACATTTGTAAGGGACTTACACTGCCGGATCTTAGGATGCAGTACCGCATCCGCCGCTGGGGGCATTTCGAAATCGAAATGCCGCTTCGGGTATGCAAATTAGCACTTACGGAGATCCACAAAGCTTTTACGCTTCGTTTTTTCTCCGTAAGTATTAAGTTGCATGTGTAAAATTAGGGCTGCTTTACAAAGTGTAAACTGTTTACACCTTGTAAAAGTAGACCCTTCTTACCCGCGACGCTGTTATTTTTTTTTTTTTTCCGCTGTATCTTTTTTTTTTCCCGACGCAACTTTTTTTACCCAGCGCGATTCACAAAACTCGGCGTAACGTAAAACCGCGCTATGCACGTCGGGAAAATGACGTCGTGAGCATGCGCAGTACGTCCGGCGTCGGAGCGCACCTAATTTAAATGGGACTCGCCCCATGAAAATAGGAACGCCTTGCGCCGGACGGATTTAAGTTACACAGCTGAAAATTTCTAGGTAAGTGCTTTGTGGATCGGGCACTTAGGTAGAAATTTTGCGGCAGTGTAACTTAAATCAGAATATTTAAGTTACGGCGGCTCTTTGTGGATCTGGCCCAATATTTTTTATTTTTTTTGCTATAAGCGTATAGTGATTGGTTTGCACAAAAGTTTTTTTTTTCTCCTAGTAATGGCGGCGATCTGCGATTTTTGTCAGGACTGCGATATTGCGGCGGGGGGGGGGGTATTAGTGAAGTGACAGCCGGGGGATGCGCCTGGCTGCATTTGATGGGCAGGCACATTTGATGCATTTGATGGGCAGAAGTGGCTGCATATGATGGGCACAAGTGGCTCCATTTGATTGGCACAAGTGGCTGCATATGACGGGCACAAGTGGCTGCAAATAGTGGGCACAATGGCTGCGTACGATGGGCACAAGTGGCTGCATATGGTGGGCACAATGGCTGCATACGACGGGCCCAAGTGGCTGCATATGGTGGACACAATGGCTGCGTACGACGGGCACAAGTGGCTGCATATGGTGGGCACAGTGGCTGCGTATGACGGGCACAAGTGGCTCCAGATGCTGGGCACAATGGCTGCGTATGACGGGCACAAGTGGCTGCATATGGTGGGCACAATGGCTGCGTATTATGGGAACACCAGCAGAGCAGGCTAGGGATGGGGCTGGAGGCGGTGCGGCTCTATATTTGATCTAATTTGCACGCCACCTTCTCCAGAGCAGGCTAGTGTGTGTTAGGGACGGTGCTGGAGGCGGTGTTGCCGATGATATCATTAAGCATTGTGCTCCACTTAATATTGCGGCGGTGGGGGGGGGGGGGGATTAGTGAAGTGACAGCCGGGGGATGCGCCTGGCTGCATTTGATGGGCAGGCGCATTTGATGCATTTGATGGGCAGAAGTGGCTGCATATGATGAGCACAAGTGGCTCCATTTGATTGGCACAAGTGGCTGCATATGACGGGCACAAGTGGCTGCAAATAGTGGGCACAATGGCTGCGTACGATGGGCACAAGTGGCTGCAAACAGTGGGCACAATGGCTGCGTACGACGGGCACAAGTGGTTGCATATGGTGGGCACAATGGCTGCGTATGACAGGCACAAGTGGCTGCAAATAGTGGGCACAATGGCTGCGTACGATGGGCACAAGTGGCTGCATATGGTGGGCACAATGGCTGTGTATGATGGGCACAAGTGGCTGCATATGGTGGGCACAATAGCTGTGTATGACGGGCACAAGTGGCTGCATATGCTGGGCACAATGGCTGCGTTTGACGGGCACAAGTGGCTGCATATGCTAAACACAATGGCTGCGTATGACGGGCACAAGTGGCTACATATGGTGGGCACAATGGTTGCGTATGACAGGCACAAGTGGCTGCATATGGTGGGCACAATGGCTGCGTATGGTGGGCACAATGGCTGCGTATGACGGGCACAAGTGACTGCATATGGTGGGCACAATGGCTGCGAATGAGGGGCACAAGTGGCTGCATATGGTGGGCACAATGGCTGCATATGACGGGCACAATTGCTGCATTTGACAGGGGCACAGTGAGGCTGCAATTGCTTGCCCCCCCAAAATTGTTGAGCACCAGCCGCCACTGTTACAGACACTGCTATAGAATTTTCCTTGACCTCCTGTATATGTATTTTGCAGGGCTCCCACAGACAAAGCTCTATATTTTCCTGGACCTGCCATTAATATACACAGTGCTATACACGGGGCCCGCCCCCCTTCAGCAGAGCAGGCTAGGGGCAGGGCTGGAGGCGGTGCGGCTCTATATTTTTTCTCGACCTCAGGTCCATTGATTTACAGTGCTAATTTGCACGCCCCCTTTTACAGAGAAGGTTAGTGTGTGTTAGGGACGGTGCTGGAGGCGGTGCAGCCGATAATATCATTAAAGGAGTTGTAAAGGAAAAAAAATGTTGCCTAAAATTAAAGTCTGCAAGGTAGACAGACAGAAGCGGGGGTTCACCCGAAACCAAAAAAAAATGTTTAACATTAGATTGAGGCTAATTGTGGGAAGCACAATCGGGTGTTTTCTTTAAAAACAATGCAGTACATACCGTTTTAGAGATAGATGTTCTCCGCGGCTTCCGGGTATGGACTGCGGGACTGGGCGTTCCTATTTGATTGACAGGCTTCCGACCGTGTCATACAGCGCGTCACGAGTTGCCGAAAGAAGCCGACCGTCGGTGTGGCTCTATACGGCGCCTGCGCACCGACGTTCAGCTACTTTCGGCAACTCATGACGGGCTGTATGCGACGGTCGGAAGCCTGTCAATCAAATAGGAACGCCCAGTCCCGCAGTCCATACCCGGAAGCCACGGAGAACATCTATCTGTAAAACGGTAAGTACTGCATTGATTTGAAATCCTTCATCTATATCACCTCCGGCATTCTAGTTTCTGTTCTCTCATTCACTTCCTGGTTTGCATCGCTCGTTCATGTAAGAACTACATTTCCCAGTATGAATTGCGGCACGCCCAGTAATTCACACCTCCTTGAAGTCTCTAACGCGTAGAGAGCGTCCTGCCACACAGATGTAGTTCCCAGGAGGGGGTGAGCATGTTACTGACCACCGCAGTAAAGCCTCCCATCACGGTGGTCAGTAAAATCAGACAAGCAGGAAGTGAACAGAACAGAGAAGAAATAGAGCAACTTCTGAGCAAAAACGAACAATGAGGAAGTGAAAAGAGGAATGTCTGCAGGTAAAGGATGCTTATTATGAAAAAAAAATAAAAATTCCTTTACAACCTCTTTAAGCATCGTGCTCCACCTCCGCCTGCCCGCTCGAGTCTAAGAATTTCCTGGACTAAAACAGGGTCTGCGCATGCGCGGTATATTGCGGGGAAGCGGCGCATGCGCAGTGGACCTGCGATCAGCTGTGGTTATGACGGAGCAGCACCGGAAGTCACGAGTCACAAATGCTGCATAGGTCCAGTCTTTTTTTTTACAACACCGGGGGTTGTAAAAAAAGATTGGACCTATGCAGAATCTGGACCCACGTCACTTCCGGTGCTGCTCCGTCATGACTACAGCCGATCGCAGGTCCACTGCGCATGGGCCGCTTTACTGCAATATACCGCACATGCGCAGAAGCTGACTTAGACCAGGAAAATCTTAGACTCGGGTGGGCGGAGGCGGAGCAAGATTCTTAATGATATCGGCAGCTGATTGCAGGTCCACTGCGCATGCGCCGCTCCACCGCCTATACCGCGCAAGCGCAGACGATCGTTTAAGTCCAGGAAAATCTTAGACTCGAGCGGGCGGGCAGAGGTGGAGCACGATGCTTAAAGCGGAGGTTCACCCATAGCCAACACCTTTTCCCCTTAGCTTCATGCTCGTTTTGTCTAGGGGAATCGGCAATTTGTTTTAAATTATGATCCGTACTTACCCGTTTTCGAGATGCATCTTCTCCGCCGCTTCCAGGTATGGGCTGCGGGACTGGGCGTTCCTTCTTGATTGACAGTCTTCCGAGAGGCTTCCGACGGTCGCATCCATCGCGTCACGATTTTTCGAAAGAAGCCGAACGTCGGTGCGCAGGCGCAGTATAGAGCCGCACCGACGTTCGGCTTCTTTCGGCTACGAGTGACGCGATGGATGCGACCGTCGGAAGCCTCTCGGAAGACTGTCAATCAAGAAGGAACGCCCGCTCCCGAAGACCCATACCCGGAAGCGACGGAGACGATGCATCTCGAAAACGGGTAAGTACGGATCATATTTTAAAACAAATAGCCGATTCCCCTAGACAAAACGAGCAGGAATCTAAGGGGAAAAGGTGTTGGCTATGGGTGAAAAAAAAAAGAATTGGGTGAACTCCCGCTTTAAAGCGGGGGTTCAACCGAATTTTTTTTTTTTAACATTAGATTGAGGCAAATTTTACTAAGCAGAATCGGGTGTTTTTTTTTAAAATCAATGCAGTACTTACCGTTTTAGAGATAGATGTTATCCGTGGCTTCCGGGTATGATCTTCGGGACTGGGCATTCCTATTTGATTGACAGCCTTCCGACGGTTGCATACAGCTCGTCACGAGTTGCCGAACGTCGGTGCGGCTCTATACGGCGCCTGCGCACCGACGTTCGGCTACTTTCGGGAACTCGTGACGCACTGTATGCACTTCCCGCAGCCCATACCCGGAAGACGCGGAGAACATCTATCTCTAAAACGGTAAGTACTGCATTGAGTTTAAAAAAAACACCCGATTCTGCTTAGTAAAATTAGCCTCAATCTAATGTTAAAAACTGATTTTTTGGGTGAACCTCCACTTTAATTATATCATCGGCAGCACCGCCTCCAGCCCCGTCCCTAACACACACTAGCCTGCTCTGGAAATAGGGGGTGTGCCCCTTGCAAATTAGCACTGTAAACCAATGGACCCGAGGTTGAGAAAAAATATAGAGCCGCACCGCCTCCAGCCCCGCCCCTTGCCTGCTCTGCTGAAGGGGGGCGGGTCCCGTGTATATCAATGGCAGGTCCAGTAAAAATATAGAGCATTGCCGAATGACGGGACTAACTCCTCTTCTGTAGCGGCGGCTGTGGCTCCTGTGTCCGCTTGGCTCCTCAGGCTTCCTCTGTAGGGATGAGCTGAACACCCCCGTTCGGTTCGCACCAGAACCTTTGAACAGACCGAACGTTCGCCTGAACATTTAGAACCCCATTGAAGTCTATGGGACTCGAACGTTTGAATTCAAAAGTGCTCATTTTAAAGCCTAATATGCAAGTTATTGTCATAAAAAAACGGGTTTGAGAACCCGGGGCTTGCCCCAGGGAACATGTATCAATGTAAAAAAAAGTTTTAAAAACGGTTGTTTTTGCACTCGCCAAAGCAACACACACCCTCATAGGTATCCTTCTTTTTTACGCAAGGAAAGCCATAGTCTTGAAGTGGAAGTCAATCACCCCTCCCACGTTGCACGCATGGAAGCAGATGGTTAATGCAACTATACCCCTCTACAAAGCGATGTATCTGTCCCGAGGATGCCCCAAAAAATATGAAAAAGTCTGGCACCTGTGGACAGACTCGGAATCCACAACAGATGATCGGCCCCCTGGGGAGTAGCTCAGAAAGACTACATTGGTATCCACCTGTAACACTTGGAGTTGAGACCCATATTCTTATCTAGTAAGAGGAGGTGAAGCATAGATAAAGTGATGACCGTACTTACTCCCAAGGGCCCCTGTAGCTTTCAATTCAGTCACAGAGGATTGGGAAGAGGTTTTGCAAGATGCAATAGCTCCTTTTGTATTCCTGATGCGTGTAACCTGAGAAGTTTTTAGGTAGTGTTTAGTTAGACATGCCTAGTGTTATGGTGTGAGGTTAAGAGTCGGTTCACACTAGGGCGACACGACTTCCAGCGAGACTTTCAGAGGCGACTCCGACAGGACTTGAGCATGAACCACAGGGCGATCTGGGGAGATTTACAACACGACTTGAAGTCGTCTCCAGGACAGGAGACTTTCCAGTGGCCAATCAAACAACAATCAGCTCTAGGGGAGGGAGGGGGAGGGAGAGGTTTGCCTGAGAAATGTATTATCTTACTGGAAAGTCGCTTCAGTTAAGACAGTGATCAGACTTGGATCAGACTTTCATTGAAATCAATGGGTACAAATCGCCTACAAGTCGGATTGAAGTAGTACAGGAACTTCTTTTGAAGTCGGAGCCACTCGAGTCGTGTGTATTAACACCGCTCCCATTCACTTGCATTGTTTTTCTCGACAGCGCGACTTGGGACGACTTGAGGCGACTTCAAGTCGGATCCCAAGTCGCCCCAGTGTGAACCGGATCTTACTGTTTTGTTTTGTTTGTTCTTTTATTTTGTTATTTTGTGTGCACGTCGCTACGTGCAATGATTGGCCGGGGTATGCCCCTATGGCCCTGTTTTGTATCTCAACAACATTGAACATACCTTAATAAAAACAATAAAAAAAAAAAAAAAACGGTTGTTTTTTCTGGAGCAGTGATTTTAATGATACTTAACCACTTGCCGCCCGCCAATGACAGATTGACGTCGTCAAAGTGGTTTCAATATCCTGACTGGACGTCATATGACGTCCTCGGGATATTGAGCCGCTGCGCGCCCCCGGGGGCGCGCATCGCGGCGATCGTTGTTGCAGGGTGTCTGTCTGACACCCCGCAACACCGATCTAGATAAAGAGGCGTGATCAGCCGTGTCCAATTAGGGCTGATCACGATGTAAACAGGAAAAGCCGGTAATCGGCTTTTCCTCACTCGCGTCTGTTAGACGCGAGTAGAGGAGAGCCGATCGGCTGCTCCTCTGACAGGGGGGGTTTGCGCTGATCGATTATCAGCGCAACCCCCACCCCCCACTGGACCACCAGAGATGCCATTAGACCACCAGGGATGCCCAACACAGATGCCACCAGGGATGCCCACCTAGACCACCAGGGATGACAAACACAAAAAAAGGATGCCAATCAGTGCCCACAATGGATGCCAATGGGCATCACTGATTGGCAGGCATTGTTTGGCACTGATTGGCATCCTTTAGTACAACACATGCATTAGTGCAACACATTAACGTGCCCATCTATGCCGCCTATCAGTGCCCATCCATGCTGCCTATCCGTGCCCATCCATGCCGCCTATCCATGCCCACACGTGTCGCCTATCCGTGCCCATCCATGCAGCCTATCCGTGCCCATCCATGCTGCCTACCTGTGCCCATCCGTGCCCATCCGTGTCGCCTATCCGTGCCCATCCATGCCGCCTATCTGTGCCCATCCGTGCCGCCTATCCGTGCCCATCTGTGCCGCCTATCAGTGCCGCATATTAGTGCCCATCATCAGTGCCCATCAATGCCACCTCATCGGTGCCCATCAGTGCTGCCTTATCAGTGCCCATCAGTGCAGTACCATCAGTGCCCATCAGTAAAGGAGAAAACTTACTTATTTACAATGTTTTATAACAGAAACAAAAAAAAATGTCTTTCTAAATTTTCGGTCATTTTTTTTTTTTGTGGGAACAAAATGATAAAAATGTAGTTTGGGTACAGTGTAGCACGACCGCGCAATCGTCATTCAAAGTGCAGCAGTGCTGAAAGCTGAAAATTGGTCTGGGCGGGAGGGTGTATAAGTGCCTGGTATGGAAGTGGTTAAAGTGAAAAAAAAATTGAATAATTCCTTTAAATATCGTACCTGCTAGGTGTCTATAGTATGCCTGTGAAGTGGCGCGTGTTTAGAACTGTATATATATAAAAAAATTGCGCAAAACTGAAAATTACAAAAATTTAGGCTGCCAACACAACAAAAGGACAGTTGTAAAAATATAAAAGTAAAGTGTAGCGCCAGTGTAGTCCCACCTATTATGGGGGGGTCAATTATAAGCCCTCTGATAAATTCAGAAGGTCTCAGTGATAATTGTACAAAAATAATGTGTAAATAAGTGAACAACACGGCCTAGACCCATAGATCAGTTGATCATTTGTGGGTGGTACCATGAAATAAGGAATTGCTTGAGTAGGGGTGACTCGGACAGATTTCCACTATCATCACAATATATGGACTGATATTTCAATTAATTGTGACTAATGACCTACTATTGATCACATATGGTTTTTGTCTGTGATTGTCACTTGAATGTTCACATGTGCACTTTATTAATAATAATTTGAGTATGTGTATATGGCACTTTAAATAGTCCATATATACCAAGGACTGTAGGAAGGGTGTCTTGAAAAAGATATCCACCCCTCCCCCCTTTTTCATTTGTGGTGTTGTTCATTTATTTACACATTATTTTTGTACAATTATCACTGAGACCTCCTGAATTTATCAGAGGGCTTATAATTGACCCCCCCCCCCGTAATAGGTGGGTCTACACTGGCGCTACACTTTACTTTTACGTGTTTAGAACTGTCCCTGCACAAAATTAGATTACTATAAGAAAAAAGTAATTTAAGACTGCTTGCGGCTTTAATGTAATGTCTGGTCCCTGCAATATGGATGAAAATCATTGAGAAAAATAGCATGGGTTTCCCCGCCCCCCTCCCCCCAGGTCATTACCAGTCCCATTGGCCCTATATACTTTGAACAGCAGTATACAGGCAGTGCAAACAAGACAGGGGCTGTAGGTTTGTTGTTAAGTAGAATCTGTTTGTAATTTTGAACTGGTACTTCTTTAAAGTGTAGCTCCAGCCATAAAAAAATGTTTTAAGCTTTTCTGAAAACATAGAGAAGGGTTATCACCAGGGGCGGACTGACAACTCATGGGGCCCCCGGGCAATAGAAGACTATGGGGCCCCTGGGCTTACAGATGGCCACCACGCTAGGTCCACGCCTTGCCGGAATGAAGTCTCCAACACGCATGCGCGGGAGTGACGACATCGCCGCTCCAGCCAATCACAGCGCTGGAGTCGGTGATACCCGGAAGACACGCCGAGGCAAGATGACATCTCGCTCGGCATGGACCAGGTAAGTTCTCTACACCTCGTTCCAAGGTAAGTATTTCATAATGAGCTAGTATGCGGTGCATACTAGCTCATTATGCCTTTTGCCTTTCAGGTGTAAAAAAATAAAAAATAAATTATTGCGGGTATACAACCGCTTTAAAGCGGGGGTTCACCTTAAAAAAAAAAAATGTAATATTACATTGAGCTCACTTTAGAGATTGACCGTATGCTGATCTTTTTTTTTGTCGTACATACCGTAGAATCGCTATTCCCCCCCCCCCCCCGACTTCCGGGTGGTGAATCCGGCGGGACTGGGCATTCCTATCCAGCAGGCAAGAGATTGACGTGATGACGAACACTACCCCCGTCGCATACGGAGTGTCACGAGTTGCCGAAAGAAGCCAAACGTCGGTGCGCAGGCGCCGTATAGTGCCGACTCGCCGTTCGGCTTCTTTCAGCAACTCGTGTCATTTCGTATGCGACGGGGGTAGTGTTCGTCATCACGTCAATCACTTGCCTGCTGGATAGGAACGCCCAGTCCTGCAGAATTCACCACCCGGAAGCCGGGGGGGGGGGATAGCGATTCTACAATATGTACAAAAAAAAAGATCAGCATATGGTCAATCTCTGAAGTGAGCTCAATGTAATATTACATTTTTTTTTAAGGGTGAACCCCCGCTATAAGAACCTTGCTCTGCCTCCGCCCGCCCCTAAAATTTCCTGGCCCCTAAAATTTCCTGGACTAAAACAGCTTCTGCGCATGCGCAGTGTATCGCAGTGACGCGGCGCGTGCGCAGTGGACCTACGATCAGCTGTAGTCATGACGGAGCAGCACCGGAAGTGATGTGAGTCCGGATTCTGCGTAGGTCCGATCTTTTTTTTTACAACACCGGTATGACAGGAAGTGACGTCACCCAGGACAGGAACCCATCGCTGTGTGTAGTGCTGTTATTGTGCTCGGAGGAGGAAAAGAGGAGAGCGGCCGGAGGCGCCAGATACACCGCGGGGGATACGAGGCAGCATGTCTGACCAGGTGAGAACAGGGAGGCCTGCACGGAGCCCCGAACCCTCCTGTATGGGTGGGCGGCTCTCACAGCGATTGGCAGGGGGGGATCACTAGGCTCAGGCTGGGTGGCCCGCAGATTGCGCTGAGAGGAATGCGCATGTGTCATAACTTGTAGTAGAAATATGGAGGGGTGACTTATGTAAGTGCGAGTAGAATGGTGACAGGCCGTGTTGTATAGTGGAGGATCGGGCATGGCTGGGCTGATCATAGAGGACAGAGAGGATCGTACACAGACTGGACAGGAGGGCTCATCTCCTATACATACCGCCAAGGGGTGTCTGTGGGGAGGAAAGGCATGCAGTTGTTATGGGAGGAGCTCTGTGATGTACACAAGACTTTGTAATGGCTGACAGACATCTCTGATTACAACTGATGTCAGCATTCAGCCTCATCCAGGGATCAGTGATTACCAGTGGTGCAACGGATCGTCATTGATCCGTACGGATCAATGTCTTCGGATCGGCACACAAATGATCCACAGCGCAGGTAGAGGGGGGGGGGGGTCGAGCAGAGCGGTAAAACACGCTGTAACAGCTGACATTGAAATAGTCTCCGCTCTGCTCGCACTCACACAGCCCAGCCTCCTCCTTACCCCATGCTTGTTATAGACAGAGGGCCAGATTCTTGTAGATCGCCGCATCTCTGCGGCGGCGTAACGTATCTCATTTACATTACGCCGCCGCAAGTTTTACGGGCAAGTGCTTGATTCACAAAGCACTTGCCTGTAAAAGTTGCGGCGGCGTTGTGTAAATCCTCCGGCGCAAGCCTGCCTAATTCAAATGATCCGGGTAGGGGCCGTGGATCATTTAAATTAGGCGCGTTCCCGCGCCGATCGTACTGCGCATGCGCCGTCCCTAAAATTTCTCGATGTGCATTGCACTTAATGACATCGCAAGGACGTCATTGGTTTCGACGTGAACGTAAATGCCGTCCAGCGCCATTCACGGGCGACTTACGCAAACGACTTTCGACGCGGGAACGACGGCCATACTTAACATTGGATACGCCACCTAGGGGGCATGTTTATCTTTACGCCGTGTATCTCTTACGGAAACGGCATACAATTTATTGTGACGGGCCAGCGTACGTTCGTGAAACAGCGTAACTACACATTTGCATATTCTACGCCGACCGCAATGGAAGCGCCACCTAGCGGCCAGCGTAAATATTGAACCCTAAGATACGACGGCGCAGGCCGTCGTATCTTAGGCATGTTTAAGTGTATCTCAGTTTGAGAATACACCTAAACATACGACGGGCTTAGATTCGGAGTTACTTTGGCGTATCTGCTGATACGCCGGCGTAACTCTTTGAGAATCTGGCCCAGAATGTGCGCCGCAGCCAATCGCTTTCTGGCGTGTCAGGCCACGCCCCCCAGTGGGGATGACTGCTGAGTGATGGACGCTGCAGATGAGCGGCTGTCCCGCGGTGAGCTGTAAGAGAAGCCGGGGAAGATGGTGCATGGCGGCAGGTGAGGCTCCATGTGTGCGGGGTCGCGTAGTTATGGAAGAATTTACCTCCCAGGGGGAATCGTTTACCCCTCAGGAAGGAGAGGGGGAGTGGAGGGCACATGAAACCAGCCTGCGGGGTGAGGGGCAGCTGATGTCCGGGGTTGCATGGAGTGTGACAAACATATGGAGGGAATGTAGAGATGGGGGAGGGGATATAGAGGTATAAACACCCACACTCAGTGTATCCCCCTCCACCCCATCATAGGAGCCAAGTGTGACCCGACTGTCCTCCACCACCTGGGGGGAGACATGCCCATGGGCTAAGGAGGGTCAGGGGAGGAGATGAGCATCGGGGCTAGAAGGTGGAGGAAGAGAGAAGCGTCAGGTAGAGGTGAGAGTGAGGCTGCAAGGGGGGCACAGTGAGGCTACAATTTAATTTTTTTTGCTGATCCGATCCGTGAGTTTTTTGATCCGTTGCACCCCTAGTGATTACCCTAAAGATGGACTCCCCTGTATTGTATAGGTCTATTGGGCCAGCCTGGCACACTGTATAATAAGTATATCCCATACCGGATGACTGTTGGGAAGCTGCAGATCACAGTAGTAGCTGTTACCACAGGGATAGTAATGTGTGGAGCTCACACATTAGCACCATCATCTATAGAACACCTTTTATCTCTCTCCGATAATACAGGACGTTTTCTGGATGAGAAGGAGATTACGATGTCACCGCCCCTCTTCTCCACCTCATTCAATGGGAGAACACCTTGTATTTCTATTGTAAAAATGAATACAACGCATTCTGTAACTGGTGACGGTGTCAAGTGAGCGACCTCCTTTGTTCTGTGTGCAGAGAAGAGGCCAATCGTATAGAAGCTGAGCAGGAACCAAAATATCGCAGTGATCTTTGTAGTAACATAGACTCTTATGCCCTGTACAAACGATCGCAATTTCCGATGGGATAAAATCGATGGAATTTTCCGTCGGGATTCCGTTCAAGCTGTCTTGCGTATACACTGTCAGACCAAATTCCGACCGTCCAAAACGCAGTGACGTAAAACACCACGACGGGCCAAGAAAAATTAAGTTCAACGCTTCTAAGCATGCGCCAACTTGATTCTGAGCATGCGTTTTTTTTTTCTCCGTCGGAGTTCCACACAGACGATCGGAATTTCCATCGGGAAAAAAAGAAAACATGTTCTATTTCTAAACTCAAATGGAAAAAGGTCCGATGGGGCCCACACACAGTCGGAATATCCGATGAAAAAATTCCATCTGACTTTTCATCGGAAATTCCGATCGTGTGTACAAGGCATAACGGTCATTTTCAGCTTCCCTCAACAACCCCTCCGGTATGAAATACACATTGTGCCAAGCTAGACCAATCCAAGTGTGCGTTTCTGAGAATCCCTGGAGGTCTGCTTTAAAGCCTTTGTAAAGCGTGGCTGGCAATTGTATAATGGACTAGTATGCATCACATACTAGCACATTATGGAATACTTACATAATGTACTAGTATGCATCACATACTAGCACATTATGGAATACTTACCTTAGAACAAAGCCATCCAGGGGCACGCTGTCACAGCTGAGAGGACTGATATCTTCCCTTGTTCTTGTAGGTTTGCGCACTCCGACTGTGTGATTGGTCAGAGCCGCAATGACGTCACTCCTGCGCATACGCCCCAGAGCCCTCGGTTCCGGCATGAAGCTCTGACGTCTTGGCAAGGCATGCCCGGAACTTCAGAGCACATTCACCAGTGACATCACCAGCTGCATGTAGTGTGAATATCTCCTAAATGGCGCACGTTTAGGAGATCTTTATTTTACCTACAGGTAAGCCGCCTTATAGGGTTACTTGGAGGTAAAAATTACAAAGCGGGCTTTACTACTGCTTTACTGGCAATGTCAAAGGAACATTTTAGGCCCCCAGGAGCTTTTTGCCACAGTGTGCAGACTTATCTTGCAAATAATCCCCACTGTGCTGTGATGTTGGCGCTCCCCTTTGTCTGTGCTTCCATTTTCACCCGGTCTTTGGAGTCTTCCACATCTTGATTGGCTGAGCTAATATAACTCCAGTGCATGGAGCCTAACTTCCTCCATGATACACCATGGTCAGTTTACAGGGGGGGAGGGCAGAACCAGGCAGGATCAGCCAGGTTTTTTAGGTGTTACAGGGAGCCAAATTGCACAACACAAGCACTGTGCTCTATAACATGCTTTAACCACTTCCATACCAGGCACTTACGCACCTTCCCGCCCAAGCCAATTTTCAGCTTTCAGCGCTGTCGCACTTTGAATGGCAATTGCGCGGTCATGCTACACTGTACCCAAACAAATTTGGCATCCTTTTTCCCCCACAAATAGAGCTTTCTTTTGGTGGTATTTGATCACCTCTGCGATTTTTTTTTATTTTTTTATTTTTTTTTATTCGCAACAACTAAAAAAAAGACTGAAAATTTTGAAAAAAATTACGTTTTTATTTTTTTCTGTTAATTTTTTTGTAAATGAGTAAGTTTTCTCTTTCAATTACGGGCACTGATGGACATCGATGAGGTAGTACTGATGGACATCGATGAGGTAGTACTGATGGACATCGATGAGGTAGTACTGATGGACATCGATGAGGTAGTACTGATGCGCACCGATGAGGTGATGGGCACTCATAGGCGGCACAGATGGGCACTCATGGGCGGCACTGATGGGTTCGTATGGGTGGCACAGATGGGCACTGGGCACTGATGGACACTGTGGGGTGGCACTGATGGGCACTGTGGGGTGGCACTGATGTATCCATGTTGCCAGTCAGTGCCCATTTGTGATTTTTCTGTAAAATGCAATATGGTGACCTGGAGGTGTTCTGTACACAGAACGTCCCAATGCGAGCGTTCCTTGCATTAAAGCGGTAGTAAACTCTTTCTATTTTTACTCACAGGTAAACATATAATAAAGCTTACCTGTAGGTAAAATTGAACCAGTGGACTCAAAATAGACATTATAGGCACCACAACACAGTCATCTAAAAGTGTATATGTGTGTGTGTGTATATATATATATATATATACACACATACATACATACATATGTATATTGGACAAACAAGGTGAAGTTAAAAATTCCTAGCATTGAGGTCTACCACATAGACATAACCATACATAGGCCGAACTGTAACTTGATAAGAAGTTGGTACAGATGTATTCATTGCTATTGTGGTTGGCCTGGTATAGGTTGATGCAGGGTTTGACAAATTTGGTTGGAATCTAGGAGCCAGCTAAAAAAGTTAGAAGCCAGAAACGCGCCCCGTCCCGCCGAGCTCGCACGCAGAAGCGATTACATACGTGAGTAGCGCCGGCATATGAAAGCGGTGTTCAAACCTGACGTGAGGTATCGCCGCGATTGGTAGAGCAAGAGAAATAATTCTAGCCCTAGATCTCCTCTGTTACTCAAAACATGCAACCTGTAGAATATTTTAAACGCCGCCTATGGAGATTTTAAAGGGTAAAAGTTTTTCGCCATTTTACGAGTGAACGCAATTTTGAATATGGTGTGACCGAAAGTATTGCAACGACCGCCATTTTAATATCTAGGGTGTTAGAATAAAAAATATATATAATGTTTGGGGGTTCTAATTAGAGGGAAGGAGATGGCAGTGAAAACACAGGGGAACCTCCATTAGTCTTGTCATGCCAACGGCCACCACAAGATGGCGCCAGATCACAGAAGTAAGCATAGGCCTGAAGAAGGCTGCAAAGCCGCGGCCTCAATTAACGGGCGTTTACAACCACTTTAACCACTTCCATACAGGGCACTTACGCACCTTCCCGCCCAAGCCAATTTTCATTTGAATGACAATTGCGCGGTCATGCTACACTGTACCCAAACAAATTTGGTGTCCCTTTTTTCCCCACAAATAGAGCTTTCTTTTGGTGGTATTTGATCACCCCTGCGTTTTTTTTTTTTATTTTTTTTTTTTTTTTTTTGCACAACTAAAAAAAGACTGAAAATTTTGAAATCTTTTTTTTATTTTTTTTTATTTATTTTTTTGCACAACTAAAAAAAGACTGAAATTTTTTTTTTTTTTTTTTCTGTTAATTTTTTTTTGTAAATGAGTAAGTTTTTCTCTTTCAATTACGGGCACTGATGGGCACCGATGAGGTGGCACTGATGGGCACCGATGAGGTGGCACTGATGGGCACCGATGAGGTGGCACTGATGGGCACCGATGAGGCGGCACTGATGGGCACTCATGGGCGTCACTGATGGGCACTCATGGGTGGCACAGATGGGCACTGATGGACACTGTGGGGTGGCACTGATGGACACTGTGGGGTGGCACTGATGGATCCACTGATTGGCATCTTTTTTTTTTCTGTCTTTTATGTATTTCTATTTTTTTTACTTTTTTTTTTGCCCATTTTTTTTTTATTTTTTTTTATTCCCTGGTGGTCCAGTTTAGCGATCCGAGGGGAGGCTGCGCTGATAAACAATCAGCGCGAACCCCCTCTGTCAGGAGAGCCGCCGATCGGCTCTCTTCTACTCTGTCAGACTGACACCCCGCAACAACGATCGCCGCGATGCGCGCCCCCGGGGGCGCGCAGCGGCTCAATATCCTGAGGACGTCATATGACGTCCAGTCAGGATTAGGCAACCACTTTGCCGCCGTCAATCTGTCATTGGCGGGCAGCAAGTGGTTAAATCACTAGTAAAAAGGCTTGATTTTTAAATCAACTCGATTTTAAATCATCGTTAAAAGCAACTGTCATCTCTGACTCGCTGTTGACTCACCGACAGTCTCATTCACTTTGATGGGACAGCTGGTGAGGCGGCAGTGACACAAGGCGAGGGACGTGGCGGCAGCAGGTGAGTGGATGCCCGCTAACAGGCACTGCCATGATAGATCTGAAATGACAGGTGCTCTTTAAATGTAAGGACTTATTTTTGCTGGTTGTTAGAATCTTTAATATTTGCAAACAAAATCCTATTTAGAATAATAAGCTGTCAGATTAGTAAACGGCGATATCTGAACCGATTCAATCATACAGTTTGTAATGTACAATAGATTTGCAAATCACATGGTTACTGTGAAGTTGTGTGAATGCATTAATGCAGTGCATGTTATCTCAGTTTGCAGAGCTTGGATTTATTGAATGAATTTACTAAAAATTTAAATATTGCAGAATATACAGCCTTGTGCTACATAACTAAGCTCAATTTCATGCTGAATAAACTAAATTATTAATGTATCTTAACCACCCAGACCAATATGCAGGTTAAAGGAGTTTTTTCACCTTCATGCAATCTATGCAATTGTGCAGGGCCGAGTGATACTGTGAGCGGCTATGGCCGCTCGCTGTATCACGGGAGCGTGCCCGCAATTAGTGACCACCATGTGAGCTCTCGCATGACTGTGGTGACTAATTGTGGGGAGGACCAGAGACAGCCGCCGAGGGACCCCAAAAGATATGGATCGGGGCCACTCTGTGCAAAACGAACTGCACAGTGGAGGTAAGTATAACATGTTTGTTGTTTAAAAAAAAAAAAAAAATTCCTTTAGTAACCCTTTAAGGACCTGGCCCCTATTTGCGATTCGGCACTGCGTCGCTTTAACTGACATTTGCGCGGTCATGCGACGTGGCTCCCAAACAAAATTGGCGTCCTTTTTTCCCACAAATGGAGCTTTCTTTTGATGGAATTTGATCACCTCTGCGTTTTTTTTTTTTTGCGCTATAAACAAAAATAGAGCGACAATTTTGAAAAAAATGCAATATATTTTACTTTTTGCTATAATAAACATCCCCAAAAAATATATAAAAACAAAAATCGCAATAAGTGTTTATCGATCGGTTTGCACAAAAGTTATAGCGTTTACAAAATATGGGATAGTTTTATGGTATTTTTTATTACCGTATTTGCCAGCGTATAAGACGACCCCCTAATTTTCCGTCTTAAATGTTGGTTTTGGGATATACTCGCCGTATAAGACGACCCCTCGCTGTGCCGTTATTGCATGGCTCGCTGTGCCGTTATTACATGGCTCGCTGTGCCGTTATTGCATGGCTCGCTGTGCCGTTCCATTCCCTGCCTTGACGATCTCCCTACCTTCTCCTGAGTATGTCAGACAGCGGCCATCCATTATTCAAAAGCCGCGCCGCCTCCTCAGGCTGTTCCGTGATAGGCGGAACACTAATTTTCCCAGCTGAGCCTCTGTTCAGTGTTCCGCCTATCACGGATGTCCTCTCGTCCGAGGCCTCGGACGAGTCTGAGGAGGCAGCGTGGCTTTTGAATAATGGATGGCCACTGTCTGACAGACAGGTACCGTTGTATAAGAAGACCCCCGATTTTTTTTATTTTTTTTGGCCATTATTTTACTTGCAAAAGGTCGTCTTATACGGTATCAGCTTATTTTTTTTTCGTGACTGCGACATTGTGTGCCCTAAGGGAGTGATTCTTACTGTAGGGCAGTGTTTCTCAATTCCAGTCCTCAGGCCCCCCCAACAGGTCAGGTTTTCAGGATTTCCATTATTTTGCACAGGTGATTTGATCAGTTTCACTGCCTTAGTAATCACCACAGCCTTGTCATCTGAGGGAAATCCTGAAAACCTGACCTGTTGGGGGGGCCTGAGGACTGGAATTGAGAAACACTGCTGTAGGGGGTCGTGGCTGGACGTGTGCCGTCACTGATCGTCGTTCCGTATAACAGGGAACAGACGATCAGTGACAATGCCACGGAGAAGAACGGGGAAGGTTTGTTTACACTCACATCTCCCCATTCTTCAGCTCTTGTGACCCGATCGCGGGACACATGGCGGCGATCGAGTCCCGCGGTCACGGTCACGAAGCTTCGAAAAATTACCCGTTTCCAAAATTTTATAACAAAATATAAAAGTTTTGTACATTTTTTTTTTATTTTTTTATTTTTTTTTATTTTTTAACAAAAAATAAAAACCACAGAGGTGATCAAATACCGCCAAAAGAAAGCTCTTTTTGTGGGAAAAAATCTTTTGGGTACAGTGTTGTATGACCGCGCAATTGTCATTCAAACAGTGAGAGCGCTGAAAATTGGTGTGGGCAGGAGGGGGGTTTAATTGCCCAGTAAGCAAGTGGTTAAAATGTTACATTCCTATTCAGGGTGCAACATGTCCTAGCTTGCCCCCCTCTCCCCTGTGCCCTCACTCAGCGTAGCGGTGGGTAGGGCTTCTTCTCCCTACACCCGCTGTCACGTTTTGAAAATGATGCGGCTGTGCTGGGCTTCACCCACACGGGACACATCATACATTCACTGCAATCTGTGAATGTAGACACTAAAAGTCATGTCATGCACTGATCAGCACGATTGTAGTTCTTACACACTGAGTACAGCTCTGAAATTGGTACGGGCGCAGAGCTGTAGGCAATGTGTGCAGGAGCCTGACATTAAACCCTGATCTGCTGATCCTGCCTGCAGGCTCCTGTTTTTAAACGGGAACAATTTTTTTTTTTACCTGCAAAAAATATGTACGTTTTTTATAATTTTTTTTTTTTTCTAATTGCACGAGAAATAAAAAAAAAATATATTAAACTTTAAGACGAGCTATAAAAAATGTAATATTCGGATACAATTTATCTGCTTTTGTAACAATAGATGTTAATACTGTAAAGCTGGCCACGTGTATAGTTTTTAACAGAGCGCTGATAGAGAAATCTCCCACTGCGACACTTCCAAAATGCATGAACAGTACCTGTATCTGATTGGATGTAGGTGCTATTCAGCTGAAAATTTTCTACCTGGCTTCTTTGATTTTTAGTTATTTTTTTAATCACAGGATGAAGGGTGGGAGGCAGCTGACAAGACCACCCAATAAGCCAAGTCAAGAGATTTGCACTGACCATGTATTCCATATTTCTCTCTCTATAGTGACACGCTTCCACTTTGGCCAGCATTGAATGTTAAATTGTCCTGGATCCAATGATGAGAAATCTGTGACCATTAACCCTCATTCACGCAAGAATTCACTAAAATAATTTGTTCCGCATCGACTTGAATGAGATGCAATACCGAATGCGGCCAGAGGTGGGGGGGGGGGCCAGAGAGCTTTGAAAAGGCCCGAGGACACTTTGGCTTGTTTCCTGCGCCCCCGTACCTCAGGGCAAATAATGTACTGCAAGCCAATGTTTGGTATTTCTCGGCTCCTGCGCCCCCGTACCTCAGGCCAAATGAGGTACTGCAGGCCTATTTTCGGCACTCTGCTCAGCTTCTGCTCCCCAGTACCTCAGGTCAAATGAGGTACTGCAGGCCTATTTTCGGCACTCTGCTCAGCTTCTGCTCCCCAGTACCTCAGGCCAAATGAGGTACTGCAGGCCTATTTAGCTTGAATTTTGCTCGTCTTGCGAGACAACACTTGCAAACCGAGTCCAGAATTAAAAAAAAAAAAAAAGTTGCTCGCAAATCAAAACGCTCTCAAACCAAGTTACTCTTAAACCGTGGTTCCACTGTATTTTGTCATTCCAGAATTTTGGTAACTTTAGTACCTTTTCATTTTGGATATGAGACTAACATGCACAAAAATAAACTGACACTTATTCGTCCGATATTCTTATCATGCGGTCCAGGCTTTAGAAACAAAATGGTGGGTGGGTTTGTAGCCGGAACAGTAGGGGGAATTTCTCAAGTGAGGACAGAAACGGCAATAAAAACTTGCCAGGACCTTGTTGGATCTATGGGAAAGAAAGTAGAAAGTGTAATATTAGCAGTTCTTACCCTTTGCCCACATTATCCAAGCCAAATAAAGTTTTGGCTGGCATTCCGCTTTAAAGCCTCTTGCACACAATCGGATTATCCGACGGGAATTGTGTGAGGACAGGCTGTTGTCGGAAAATCCGACTGTTAGTACGCGCCATCGGACAAATGTTGTCAGATTTTCCATGGACAAATGTGGAATGGCATGCTTTAAAATTGTCTTCCAACAATTGTGTGTTGTCTGATATTTTTTTTTTTTTTGATCATGTCTACGTAGACAAGTCCGTTGGACAAAACTCCAAAGTACAAACATGCATGCTCTGAAGCAATGCTCATCATAACACAACGTTGGCAGAAGTTGCCCAAAGGGTGGCGCTAAAGAGCTGAAAAACCGCATAGTTTCGTGTTTGTTAGCTGAAAATTCTTTGCCCTTTGTATGCAATACAAGTTCCTGGCCATCGCCCTTAGGACTAAAGTCCTACACTTTGTCAGCAGAAAATCCAATCATGTGTAATGTGGCTTAACTCTCTTGGCTCTATGACATGCAGGAAGGTATCTGAAGAGAGTTGTATATCTCTGTCAATTTAAAGGGGTTGTAATGGTTTGTTTTTTATTTTCTAAATGGGTTCCTTTATGCTAGTGCATTGTTGGTTCACTTACCTTTTCCTTCCATTTCCCTTCTAAATGTTTTTTTTTTGTTTGTTGTTTTCTCTGTCTGTATTTCTCACTTCCTGTTCCTCCTCAGTAAGCTGTTCTGGCTGACTAATCCCCAGACAGAACACCTCGGATGATGGGGGCAAGCTTACTGAGGAGAAACAGGAAGTGAGAAATTCAGACAAAGAAAAAAACATTTAGAAGGGAAATTGAAGGAAAAGGTAAGTGAACCAACAATGCACTAGCTTAAAGGAACCTATTTAGAAAATAAAAAAATAAACCTCTAAAGCTTTTCACGTTCTATTGGCTCTTTCACTGGAGTTCAGCTTTCACTGGTTCAATCCTTTTATTATGTTTAATTTGTATTTTCATGCTTAATGACCTATTTTGGGTTATCATATTAAAGCAATAATTGGCGTACACAATAGACCCCTTACTATGTGGGTTGCACTATACCATATGCTAAAATAAAAATAACTGATAGAGCACTGACGCAATCACTGGTGAAGATTTTCATGCATAACGGATTGTTCTGAAACGTGGCCGTTTTGTTGTACCGCAATACTGATCATTAAGTGTGCTGATAGTAGAGCTGCTTTGTGTGCCGTCTTGTGTGTTCTCCTGTAGATTGTCGCTCCCTTAGAAGAATATTATTTCTCGCCTTTTCTGCATGATGAGCCTGCTGATTCCACGTTCTGGAGGCTGCTCACTCCGCACGGGGCTGAATCAGCATCACTATGCTTATGAAAGGACATTAAGACGTGTGAACAGACTCTGTAAGACGGGGCATTAGGCATCTGACTGTGTTTGCATTTTCTCTTAAAACCTCATTCACACATTTCTGGGGCATTGACGTAAGTCTGGTACCGCATTTGCCGGCGTATAAGACGACTGAGCGTATCAGACGACCCCCTAATTTTCCAGGAAAATTTTTGGGATATACTCGCCATATAAGACTACCCCCTTCCTACTAGTCTTTCTGGAAGCTGAGGAGTAGCCAGAACAACCGCTGACGGAAACAACCGCTGACGGAAACAACCGCTGACGGAAACAACCGCTTTTCAAATCTCACTGTGCCATTACATGCCTCACTGTGCCATTACATGCCTCACTGTGCCATTACATGCCTCACTGTGCCATTACATGCCTCACTGTGCCATTACATGCCTCACTGTGCCATTACATGCCTCACTGTGCCATTACATGCCTCACTGTGCCATCCCTGGCCCCCCACTGTGCCATCACTCACGTTTTGCAGATTTCAGTCTCCGTCTGCTGCGAGCGTCCATGATTTGAAAGCCGCGCCTTCTCCGTAGATTGTCCTGTGATAGGCGGAACACAAATTTTCCCAGCAGTGCCTCTGTTCAGTGTTCCACCTATCACGGACGTCCTCTCGTCCGAGGATGAGAAGGCATCTGTGATGGGAGGAACACAGAACAGAGGCGCTGCTGGGAAAATTTGTGTTCCGCCTATCACAGGACAGTCTGCGGAGAAGGCGCGTCTTTCAAATCATGGACGTTTGCAGCAGACAGTGACTGTCACCGGCGTATAAGATGACCCCCGACTTTGGATGCATTTTTTTGCATCCAAAAAGTCGTCTTATACGCCGGAAAATACGGTCTGTTGCATGTTAAAGGGACTTATGGGATTTCCCCCCCCCCCCAGAATCATACTTCTCTAGGTGGATACAGCATTGGTCAGATGCTGCATCTGTCCCCTGCCAGCTCTAACAATGAGACGCGAGCGATCAAACACAGCTGATCACTCGGTTCTCATAGGTCGTGAATAGAGAGCTGGTGACTGTCAGTCACCGCTCTCTGCCCCTCCCACCCTCGCTCACTGGAGTGCTAAGCTGTGGAGGGAGCGGCCGGCTCAGGCTCTCAGCGGCTGTGCCGGTCCAGGCATGTTGGCGGATCCTGACATTGTCGTGATCTTGTCCGAGCCTGGACCACAACTCTGTGACGTCAGCGGACAGCAAACTTCAGCCCACCGTCTGCTGAAAACAGGTCACAGGAGTGCAGAACAAACTGCATTCCTGTATTCATAGGAAGTACAGCTTTGGCTGTACTTCTCCTTGTAACTTTCATCAGATTAAAAGAGAAGTTCAGAAATGAAAAAAAAAAAATGAAAAAAAAAAAAAAACATACTCCCTTTGACTACATCATTAATCCCGACTACAGCCTCCCCCCACAAGTGTCAGTTTGGTGAATGTTTTTTGTGCTTTCTTTTGTTTTCCAGGAAGCCAAACCATCCAGTGAGGACTTAGGAGATAAGAAAGATGGAGGCGACTATATTAAACTGAAAGTAATTGGCCAGGTAAGCATTCACGAATCGGCGATGAAGGTTTTTCTGTAATAAAATAATCTTCATAAGTATGTTTAGGGAGTTTAAACTGAATGAAATTGAAATTGTAAGCTATAGACAATTTATAGGGTTCATTGTGATGTCGCCTAAATATTACTTTGTTGTCATTCTTCACATGCCTCTCCTGCACATACTGTCCCCTCCTATATACTTTACTGTTCTTTCCTGCATGCACTGCCTGCCATTCGTTCTCTCCACATTCTTCTTCTGCGCACACCGTTCCCTTTCATTTCTCTTTCGTTCATAGACGGACACAGCATCCTTTGACCTTAGGGTTATGTTCTTCCTACCAGGAGATTTTAAATCTCCTGGTAGGAAGAAGCATAACCCTAAGGTCAATGAAGGCTGTGTCCGTCTATGAACTCAGAGAAATGGATTTTACGGTGAGTACAAAAATCCTTTTTTCTCTTTCGTTCATAGACGGACACAGCCTTCATTGACCTTAGGGTTATGCTTCTTCCTACCAGGAGATTTAAAATCTCCTGGTAGGAAGAACATAACCCTAAGGTCAAAGGATGCTGTGTCCGTCTATGAACTCAGAGAAATGGATTTTACGGTGAGTACAAAAATCCTTTTATTCCCTACACTCCTTTCCTGCATGCTGCACTGCCTACCGTTCTTCCCTCCATGCCCCTCTTCTGCACATACTGTGCCCTCTCATACCTTGCACTTTTATCCTGCAAATATTGCCCATTCTCATACCCTTTGCACTCTTCTCTGCGCATATCGCCCCTTTTATACCCTCCACACTCCTTTCCTGTAGGGGTGCAACGGATAAAAAAACTCATGGTTCGGATCGTTCCTCGGATCAGAGTCATGAATCTGATCATTCCCCCCGTAATGCCCACATCACCCTCTCCCCTCTCCCCGTAATGCCCACATCCCCCCCCCCCCCCACTGTAAAGTCCAGATGTCCACACCCCCCCCCCCCCCCACTGTATATAGGAGGATTTGATAAACATGGTTAATGCACTCACATTTAGATGAAGTTACATGAGCCTATAGGTCCCAATATCAGGTCAAGGTGGCCGCTCCTGCAAAGCTGCTCCCTCCGTCTGTGTCTCTGTCCCTCGCTGGGCAGTTTAAGTATGGCTCCAATATCACTCCATGTAGATGCCCGCTACTGAGGAGGAGGAACTGGTGATCAAAACAAGGCTTGGAACTCGGGGGGGGGGGGGGGGGGGGGGGGGGATGCAGCAGGGAGATGGCGTCATCATTAGTGGACGCGTTTTCTGAGCACGCGCGCTACGATCGTATGGTCAGCTGCGCTCCTTTCTCAACAGACTTAACACAGAGGACGGCATAAGCTCATTTTAAATGAAGGAGGAGGGCGCGGAAGGGGAGGAGAAGGATTAACTGATAGACATGCTATGGGGCCGGATACATGTAGCAGAAAACAAATGGCACATATATTTAAAAACAATAGAAGACCATAATGGATGCTAAAGAGTGGACCAAGATGGCCGCCGCTCCGGACGCTAGACCAAAGCCGCGGCCTTTCCTATGGTCGAGACAGTGGCGCTCACAATCCGTGGATCACGTGGTGTGCCGAACCTAACACGTTGACCCGTTCGGATGACGGATCAATGACGATCCATTGCACCACAACTTTCCTGCATAAACTGCCTTCCGTCATTCCCTCCATACTCTTCTGCTCATACGCTGCCTTATACCCTCCACACTCACCTTTCATACATTGCCAGCAGTCATAGCTTCTGCACTCGTCTACTTCACATACTTTCTGCCTTTATAGTGCATATACAGCGCTTCACCTTTTCCACATTTTGTTATGTTACAGCCTTATTCCAAAATGCATTCAATTCATTATTTTCCTCAAAACTCTGCAAACGATACCCCATAATGACAATGTGATTTTTTTTTTTTTTTTTAATCTTTGAAAATGTATTAAAAATAAAAAACATTCCACTGATCAACAACCTGATTGGGGGAGAAGGGCCTTGGGTGACCAAGAACCCGATGGTCACTCTGACGTAGCTCTAGCATTTCTCTGTGGAGAGCGGAGAACGTTCCAGGAGAGAAGTCATCTCTGTAGCACTCCACCAGTCAGGCCTGTATGGTAGAGTGGCCAGACAGAAGCCCACTCAGTAAATGGCACATGGCAGCCCACCTGGAGTTTGCCAAAAAGCACCTAAAGGACTCTCAGACCATGAGAAACAAAATGCTCTGGTCCGATGAAACAAAGATTTGGTCTGAATGGCAAACACTTTCAGAATTATTTGTAATATCCCCAACTTTACCCATTTTGTAACATTTACCTTTTGCTAGTGAGTAATAAATCAGATACTACTCGTTTTGTCCTTGACGACCAGCTTTTTTTTTTTTTTTTTTTTTTAGGACAGCAGTGAAATTCACTTTAAGGTAAAGATGACGACGCACCTGAAAAAGCTGAAAGAATCATACTGTCAGAGACAGGTAATTGAATTGCAGGCTGTGGCTCACTGATGTTTAGAATTACATATTTGTCTTAGTGTGTGTGTGTGTGTGTGTATAAAAAGTGTACTGGGGGCGCTATGGAGTAATATGTAATTACACAACTTATCCTATAATATGCAACAACAAGTAAATTAATAAAAATGTGTCCTGTTGTACGTGATAAATCAATTAATAGTAAATAATAAAGTCCCATTGGTGCAAACAAAGATGCAACATCAATGCTCGAATATCCTCTAGATATATTTCTTGCTGTGATACAAAAACCGTCTCCGATCGTGCAAACTTAATTGATCTTACACCACCTGGATAATTAGTACGACACCCAATGTGCACAAGTAGTAAATTGTGCTTACCAGACCTGGTTGACCTCTTCAATGAAAAAGACTGTCAGATGCGCTTGATCAGGATAATGCCTGCAGACATATAAATCGTCTGGAGCATGTACAATACCTCACCCTCGGAATGTTGAGATTTTAGAACATGGAGTACAAACAGAGAGCTTCCATAGTGCAACGCTATTTTATTAAAATGGGATAAAAACACCAGACAATTGGCTACTCACATAAAAAGTGCCCTTCTCCCAGCACTGGGGCTGCAAGCTTTGATAAAAAAACACTGGCTCTCCCACCTCCAGGGAAGTGACATAGGACATAGTACACATGACCAGGTTCCGCCGCCGACGTACGTTTTCGTATAGTTATGTTTTTAAGGGGCTTGGAAACGTAACTATACGAAACGTACGTCGGCGGAACCTGGTCACATGTATGTCCTACGTCACTTCCTGATCGTCTGGATAGTGTCAGCAGCTGGTGGAATGCACGCCACCACGGAGGTGGGAGAGCCAGTGTATATGAAAGCGGTGTTCAAACCACACATGTGAGGCATCGCCACGATTGGTAGAGCGAGAGCAATAATTCTAGACCTCCTCTGTAACTCAAAACATGCGACCTGTAGTATCGCCTATAGAGATTTTAAAGGGTAAAAGTTTGTCACCATTCCACAAGCGGACGCAATTTGAAGCGTGACATGTTGGCTATCAATTTACTCGGGGGTAACATTATCTTTTACAACATAAAATAAATCGGGCTAACTTTACTGTTGTCTTATTTTTAATTTTTTTTAAAAGTGTATGTATTTTTTTTCTTGCAAATACGGTGTGACAAAGTATTAAAAACGAAAAGAACTCTGGACAGCCGCACTCCAAAATGACTTAAAATAAAGTTGGTCTTTTAATGTAAAAAGTACATACAGGCACTGCAAACAACAGATACAGATTGGCCGACGCGTTTCACGCTGCAATTCAGCGCTTAGTCACTAAGCGCTGAATTGCAGCGTGAAACGCGTCGGCCAATCTGTATCTGTTGTTTGCAGTGCCTGTATGTACTTTTTACATTAAAAGACCAACTTTATTTTAAGTCATTTTGGAGTGCGGCTGTCCAGAGTTCTTTTCGTTTTTGCTACAATCAGCATTGCCGGCACCCTGGTGGTTCAAACTACCCTTGATGATCTACGAGACTCACCTGGAGCGGTGAAAGAAATTGTCTGTTTGTCTTATCTGGTGTGACAAAGTATTGCAAGGACCGCCATTTTATTCTCTAGGCTGTTAGAATAATAATAAAAAATTTATATATATATATTTATTTATTTATTTATTTATTTATGGGGGTTCTAAGTAAAGGGAGGGAGATGGCAACAGGCAGGGAAGCCCCATTAGCATTGCTGGTTGTCTTGTCAAACCAACGGCCACCACAAGAGGGCGCCAGATTCCAGAAGGAACCATAGGACTGCAGAAGGCCGCAAAGCCGCGGCCTCAATTACCGGACAGCGTGGCCCGACACGATCGCTAGGGGGGGTGCGCACGAAGACCGGGTACCCCAGCTGTGCCACCCTAGGTGCCAGGTCGCTAATTCTAGTCGCAATTGTGACCTGGTGCCCAGGGTTTGTCAAGCCCTGGTTATTTCATTGGGCTGTGATGTGCAAAACACAGTAGCTCTCTGGAACGAAAGATTCTTTGCATATTAGTCTCTATGTGCTATTGTTGTTGCACTTTTGCTGTTTTCTGTATTGCATTGTGATTGCCCCACAGTAACTACTCCTCCTCACAGAAGTAAAGCTTCTCTTTTGCCAAACCGTGTAATACAGGTTCATAAAGTACCAGGGCTAGTATTATCGACCCCGTGTAGATTGATTTGATTTAATTTTCACCCACAATAACGTCTCCACACAACTCTGATCACCTTTGCGATGGAGTTCTTCTTAATTTTTCTGTCATAAAAGGCGCATACATTCACCTTCCATGTCCAGTATTCTAGTATAAGGAAGATGGCAATTTTAGGTGATCGGTTTGGTATATTTCTCCAGAGGACTGGAGGCCTGGCACTTGTCATGGTTTGTTTTAATATATTACTATATAACCACTTTTTGCAGTTCACTTTCTGTTTTGTTACTCTGGAAGATTAGGAGTTTATTTTGCTTTAGTATTTTATTTTTTATTTTAACCATTTGCTATTGGGCTTAAACTGAGGCTAGTAGTAACTTTTCCCCACTGTTTAGTCAACCCATTTTGGGCTATACCCTTTTGCCATTGTATTAATAAATAACATTTATCTTTTCTTTTTTTTTTTTAGGGCGTTCCCATGAATTCTCTAAGGTTTCTTTTTGAAGGACAGAGAATTTCAGATCACCAGACCCCGAAAGAGGTTAGTTGTGTACAAATATTGCATAGTTTGTTGCAGGCATGTGATATAGAAATAGTTATTTTAATCATACAGGACAAAGGCTTAAATATTTATAGACTTTGGGTTCTAGGCTGGTACCGTCAGGTGACTGGTCACTGGCAAAGATTTTCGGGGACATGTCCCCCCCATGACCCTACCTCACTCTGTGGGTCCTCGGTTTTTTGCTGGTGTCCCAAGATGATGGACCTCTTTTCCGTTTTGGAGAAATTGATGTTCGCTAACTAGACTGCTGTTTTACTTTGAACCTTTAAACAACTTTTCTTTCTCGTACATCACGGGACACAGAGAAGCATAGTAATTACTATGTGGGTTATAGTCTACCTATAGGTGATGGACACTGGCACGCCCTTAAGGCAGGAAGTTCCCTCCCATTTCGCCAGTGTCTAAGGTGGTCGTCACGCGATAAACATCTTGGAAAGCTTCGCTTTATAGCAAACCTACTTCCGCATCTGTCCAAATTGCTTCTTAGCCAAAGTGGTCGGTACCTGGGCCTCGGTTAAGAAGAACGAGGTTTTGTAATGCTTCTCATTGAGGGCTGGATCCTGGGGTTCAGGGATTTTGGTCATACCCAATACCAAAAAGCTTACTGACAGGATGCAGTACAGGTCCAGGGGTGTGGTGTTCCTGTCCATGGACCCCGGTCCCTGAAGGTCTGCAGACTTTGCTCTCCGTGATGGGCAAAGATTGGGCTGTCTGTGTTTGCAGAGTCCTGCGGCGTTGGATCAGGTAAGTGAAGGTGCTTTCAGAACTTGGTTCTGAAAGTTTCCTTCTTTTTGAGCCATTATGCTTTGCCTAAGCTGCCTGTCTGTGCCTCTCCTATCACTTGTCCTGGTAATACAGTGGGGAGGAGGGGTGTCTATGCTCAGTCATTTAGCCCCCTCCTGTGCTGATAATAGCAGGGAAAAGTTGTCCAAAAGTTTTGGCTACAAGTGGTCTTACCTGGTCCTCACATGGTAGCTGCGGTTGGCGCCAGACCTTGTGCACAGGAGCGTCAGCGCCACGTGCGTGGGCGTGCATAGTACATGTCATAGGCGCGCAATTGCGGTAAATTTATGCGCCTCATCTAGTGCGCACGCATATGCGTGGGGCTTCAGATGCGTGTGCGGCAACATTTGCGTGCGCTGCCCCATGATGAACGCGCAGCGGCGTATCTCAGCTGTTCTCTGAGGCTAGAGATTGCAGGACAGAGCAGGTCAGGTGACTTGCACCCTGTCCATAAAAGCTCAGTCCACCTCACCCATCCTGGCTGACGGTAGACACAGAGTATTTGTGCACAAGTTTTCAGTATTTCTACTGGATAGTGGACAGTGACATTCGCTTAATGCGCATAGTGGGCTCTGCATCTCGCTGACCATCAAATAGCAGCGTCAGTGCTGGTCTATTGGCAATTTTTGTGAGTACCTCGCCTTTACTATGGCAAAAGGCTCAGGGACTAGAAGTGCAAAGGGATTGCCATCAGGCTCGGAGGATCTCGGGCATGCTCCTGTGGCTATTTCCTCTCCTGATAAATTAGAGGAGGCCCAGGGTGAACCAGGGAGAGAAAAACGCACAAGGTCCCCCACTCCCTCTGCAGAGTTCCTCATGGCGGAACAACTATCCTTGGAAGAGGTTGATTTACCCTCAGGGGATCAGGTAGATGGTCAGTCAGAGGTCTCGGACTCTGAGGATTCTACCCTGGGGGAACCATTTTCGGTTTCTCAGTTCGAAAGATTGTTGGTGCAGTCCCTTACTGAGATGGTCCGTTCGGCCTTCAAGTTGCCCCTTTTAGAGCCAGCATCGAGTTCAGTCTCTTCCTTGGGTTCTTTAAAAGCCCCTCAAGCTACCTATTCCTTCCCAGTTCATCCTCTACTGGAAGGTCTTATCTATAAGGATTGGGAACATCCAGATAGTGTTTCTTCCTCCTAAAATGTTTTCGGTTTTATACCCCATGGAGGAGAAATTCACTAAACAGTGGGGTGTCCCTACGGTGGACGCAGCTATATCTTGTGTGAACAAGACTTTGACCTGTCTGGTGGACAACGTTCAAATGTTCAAAGACCCGACAGGCAAGAGATTAGAAACGCTGTTGAAAACCTTGTTCGCTACAGCCAGAGGGGTAGCCCAACCTGCAGTAGCGGCTATTGGTATTTGCCAAGCCTTAAAAGACCAGTTAAAGGTGGTCTTGAAGGATATTGCAGCTCAACAGGCTCGGGAATTGGCTGAATTTTCCAAGGCATTATGCTTTGCGGTAGATGCTATCAAGGACTCCATACAACAGTCCTCCCGTCTCACGCTCCTTTTAGTTCATTTGCGCAGACTACTCTGGTTGAAGAACTGGTCAGCTGAAACCCCTTGCAAGAAACTTCTGGCAGGGTTTTCTTTCCACGGGGAGCGTTTATTTGGGAAAGATCTGGATAGATTTATCCAGAAAATTTCCAGTGGCAAAAGCACACTGTTACCAGTGAAGTAAAGGTTTAGGGGTACCCCCTCCTTTAAAAATTCTTCCTCTCGTGTTCCTAGCACTTCCACTGCCAGGCAGTTCCGATGGCCTCCCGGATTGTTTAATGCGGGAGGAAAACCGCAAGACCAGCCTCAGGCCTCCAAAAAACCTTGGAACCGTAAGCCGGCCAAGCCTGCACCTAAGTCGGCATTATGAATGTGGGGGGGGGGAGACTTCAGCTGTTTTCAGGGGCTTGGCAAGGGAGGATCCAAGACAATTGGGTCCTCTCTACGGTTTCTGTGGGCTACAGGCTGGATTTTGCGCGAATTTCCTCCACCCCGCTTCCTGGCCTCAAGCGTCCCGAAAGACCTGGGAAAAAGAAAAGCCCTAGCATTGGCCTTGGATCATCTGTTATGCCAAGGGGTGATCAGGGAACTGCTGCTGGAAGAGCAAAGTTTGGGTTTTTATTCAAATCTTATCACCGTTCCCAAGCCAAATGGAAACGTAAGCCCTATTCTGGATCTCAAGGCCTTAAACCAGTTCCTAAATGTCCGATCTTTCCGGATGGAAGCGATCCGGTCGGTGGTCGCCTCCTTACAAGGAGTGGAACTATTAGCGTCCATCAATATAAAGGACGCATACCTACACATACCTATCTTCCTCAACCATCGGAAGTGGTTACGCTTCGCAATAAATTAACAACATTTTCAGTTCGTGCCCTTTCCTTTCGGTCTGGCCACCGCACCTTGTGTATTCACGAAGGTACTAGCCCCCCTGTTGGCCAATCTTAGGTCTCAGGGCATATCTATAGTAGCCTATCTGGACGATCTTATGAAGAAGAGGGGGTGTAGTTGTGCAGATCAAGCCTTATTATAAGGTATTCTGGCCTCTCACCTGAAATAAGGCTAAATGAGCCTATTATTGATGTCACAGAATCCCCAGCAGGTTCAAATGTGAATCCGTTTCTCCAGGTCAGCCCAGCTTACTCCAAACATCAGGCCTCAGATTTCCCAGATCGCTCCCACACTGGCACTCAATGAAAACACTGGGTTACCCATGCAAGACTTGTTTTACTTGTAAACATACTAAAGAAAGCAAAAAGAAAACAAACTTTTTTAAATCCAGCTTTACAGCAAAAGAGTATAAAATCAAAGACTTGATCTCATGTAGAACGGAAGGAGGTGTATACCTCTTAGAGTGCCCACCCACGGCTCTTCAACCTATGATTAAGTGGCGTCGATCTGCAACGCGTCAGAGGAGAGCCGTCGGTGACGTCATCTCCGCTCGCGGCCGAGAGCGGAGAACTGCTGAAAACTTAACACTGTCATCATCTGCATGCTGATCAGTCATTTTATGTGAGTGCTATTAATTTTCTATTAAAATGTTATTTGCCTACTACACTATGGGGATTCCACTGTGTTTTCATTGAGTGCCAGTGTGGGAGCGATCTGGGAAATCTGCGGTCTGATGTTTGAAGTAAGCTGGGCTGACCTGGAGAAACGGATTCGCATTTGAACCTGCTGGGGATTCGGTGACATCAATAATAGGCTCATTTAGCCTTATTTCAGGTGAGAGGCCAGAATACCTTATAATAAGGCTTGATCTGCACAACTACACTAAATGATCGTGCGGTGGATTGCAGCATCATTTTTCAAGCACTATTGCACTTTGGGGATTATCCAATCAAGCACTTAATTATCGGACTTTGTTTTTTGGAGCACTGTGCACTTTGGAAATTTTATTGAAGCACTGTTATTAGTTTGAACACTCTTTATTTAATTTTGGCACGTTTTTGTGCACATAATAGACTATCTTGAAATTATTTATTATTGATCATATATTCTGGATTTTACTTGTTCACTGTTCATATATTTATGATTTTTTGCATGGGACTTTTCACTTATTCAGGAATTTTTTTTGCACATTTTATATTTATTATTGCAATTTTTTTGACTGGAAAAAACATTTTCAGTCACCTACTTTTGAATTTTTATTATCTTCACGTTATCCATCCCTCTCATCATGGTTGTTGATGTATGGTGTGATATAAGGAAATAGGAGTGGAACACGTTTAAATTGGATACACTGGTCAGTCATTTACGTTGATGTGCGTTTGCGTATATGTGAGATTATTTATATTGACCATTTAATAATTTTTATTTGGCAAGCGCCACTACACCCCCTCTTCTTCATATGATCCTCGGTGTGTGAGCACCTTTTTAGTAGTGGCTGCTGCTTTTTAATTTTAATTTTCTCATTCATTTTATCTTAGTATTTTATTATTTAAGTTTTAGTGCCCTTGTTTAGAGTGGTTTTGCGCATTAGTTCCCCCCTTTTACATATCTGGACGATCTGTTGTTGGTAGATCGTTCAGTTGCCGATCTAAACTCGGCAGTACACAGAACCGTGAGATACCTGGAATCCATAGGTTGGGTTCTCAACCTGGACAAGTCAGCCTTGGTGCCTGTGAAAAGACTTGAGTATTTAGGTCTACTCATAGACACAGATCAGAGAAACATATTTTTTTGCCCCAGATAAAGGTCGATCCTTTAAGGGAGCTAGTTCAGTTGGTCAGTTCAAATCTGGGCGGAAAAGCATATCTGCGATTTTTCATTCCGGGAATAGACAATTGGCAGACAGACTTTCTAAGTCGCCAACAGTTGCTCCCAGGAGAGTGGACTCTTCACCCCGACATCTTCCAGGGCATTTGTCAGAGGTGGGGAACACCAGATGTGGATCTCTTGGCATCAAGATTTAATGCGGAGGTGGACAACTTTCTGTCCCGGACGAGGGATCCACTCGCTTGCGGAATGGATGCGCTGGTGTTTCCCTGGGATAAATTTTCCCTAATTTAAGTGTTTCCTCCGCTGCAATTATTACCCCGTCTCCTTCGCAGGATAAATTCAGAAGAAAAAAGTGATTCTAGTCGCTTCAGCTTGGCCCAGAAGGGCTTGGTACGCAGAGATTGTAAGGATGTCAGTGGGACATCCATGGACTCTTCCGCTTCGTCCAGACCTGTTTTCTCAGGGGCCAATATTCCACCCTTCCTTGCGGTCTCTAAATTTAAACGGTCTGGCTGTTGAATCCCATATCCTAAAGAGGAGGGGTCTCTTTAATTCAGTAGCGTCTACTCTAATTAATGCCAGAAAGCCAGCGTCCAGGCTTATTTATTACAGAGTTTGGAAGTCTTATGTGGCCTGGTGCGAAGCCAAAGGGTGGCATCCCCGAAGGTATGTCATTGGCAGAATTCTAGATTTTCCGCAGTTGGGGGCAGACATGAAGTTGGCCTTAAGCACCATCAAAGGCCAGATCTCGGCCTTATCAATATTTTTTCAAAGGCCACTGGCTACACATTCTCTGGTTAAGACCTTCTTACAAGGGGTGATCCGTGTTAATCCTCCAATCAATACCCCCTTGCGTGGGATCTGAATCTGGTCCTTTCTGCTTTGCAGAGGCAACCCTTTGAGCCTCTGGCTCACATTCCCTTGGTCCTCTTGACCAGGAAGGTGTTTTTTTTGGTGGCCACAACCTCTGCTAGGAGGGTATCAGAGTTGGCGGCCTTATGTAAGGGAGCCATACCTAATTCTTCACAAGGACAGAGTAGTCCTACAGCCCCATCCGGCCTTCCTTCCTAAGGTTGTTTCAAACTTTCATTTGAACCAGGATTTGTTTCTTCCAGAGCCTAGTTCTGCAAAAGAGAAGTCATTGCATACTCTGGATGTACTGAGAGCAGTTAGGATCTATCTTAAGGCTACTGCTCAGATTTGGAAAACAGACATTTTATTTATTCTGCCAGAATGTCCCAGATGTGGACAGGCAGTGTCTAAGTCCACTATCTCCAAATGGATTCGACAAATCATTACTCAAGCCTATGGCTTGAAGGGAAAGGTTCCTCTGTTTAAGGTTAAAGCACATTCCACTAGAGCGGTGGGTACTTCCTGGGCAGTGCATCATCAAGCCTCCATGGCTCAGGTCTGCAAGGCTGCGACTTGGTCGTCTGTCCATACTTTCACTAAATTTTACCAATTGGATATAAGGAAAACCGAGGAAGTTGCCTTTGGGCGCAGTGTGCTGCAGGCTGCAGTTTGATCCCTCACGTCTGATGGCGCCCGGCTTATTTTTTTTGGGTCTCCCTCCCCTCATTAGCATTGCTTTAGAACATCCCACATAGTAATTGCTATACTTCTCTGTGTCCCGTGATGTATGAGAAAGAAAATAGTATTTTTTATAACAGCTTACCTGTAAAATCCTTTTCTTGGAGTACATCACGGGACACAGAGTTCCCGCCCCTCTTTATGGGGAATTGGGACACTTATTGCTTGCTACAAAACTGAGGTACTCCCGGTATGGGAGGGGTTGTATAGGGGAGGGAACTTCCTGCCTTAAAGGGGGCAGTGTCCATCACCTGAAGGTAGACTCTATAACCCACATAGTAATTACTATGCTTCTCTGTGTCCTGTGATGATGTACTCCAAGAAAAGGATTTTACAGGTAAGCTGTTATAAAAAATCCTATTTTCACAGTCTTCTTTTTTATTTATATATATATATATATATTTTTTTAAAGTGTATTTTGTGGGTGTACTCGAGAGAGAAGCCGGACTGCAGGAGTAGGCAGGCCTCCCCCAGAGGCAATCTGCCACCTTTCTCCGTTCCCCGGGTGGCAACGGCGGGTGTGTGAGGGGGTCCTCCCACACAGACCGTCCTACCTGCTCCGCTTTGAAGCCCAATGGGGCAGAGGGACTCCCTATAAGGGAGTGAGAGGATCTAGCCCGCTCAACCAGCCCCGTTAGTCCTTCGTCTCTCTTTTTTTAGAGACCGCGTGGTCAAAGTGCGTGTATGTTAACCCAATTTCGAGTGCGTGTAAGTGTGGTGTTTTTTTTTCACAGTCTTCTAATACAGGGATCTCTGAAACTTCCCATGAGTCATTGTAAAACTCTGAGATTCACAGATATGATTAGGCACGATGGGTATTGTAGTTCCTGAACAACTGGAGGGCCATTGTTTAGTGACCCCTGTTCTAATACAACAATAGAAGCAGTGCATCTGGATCAGTGTAACTTCAGTCCAACCATGGGACTGACTAAAGCCTCATACGATCCGATTGTTGGCCAATCGAGTGTCTAATTTTTGTCCAAAGGACGTGTGCCAGGAACTTGTCTTGCATACTAACGGTACACAATTTTCAGCCAACAAACAAACTCCGTGACATGCTACGAGTAATTTCAGCTCTTGAGCACCACCCTTTGGGCCTCTTCTGCTAATTTCGTGTTTGAGCATTGATACCGAGCATGCGTGTTTGTACTTTCTACTTTTGTGTGATGGACTTGTGTACTGACGATACGAAAGTCGGACAACAGACTGCTGTCCACCTGAAAATTTACTAGCATGTCCTTTTAACATTTGTTGGCTGAAAGTTGGGACAACAAGTGCCAGAAGGAGTGTACTAACAGTCAGATTTTAGGACAACAGACAATCCCCTGCCAACAATTGGATCGTGTGTACCCATATGATTTTAGCTTTGTTTCAGGCACGCCCCAAGCAACCCACCCGACTAACGCAGACTTTTTTTTGCACCAGTGTCACAATTCTTCATGCAGCTAGCTGCTTTATTACATCATTGTCCACGCCTCAGAAATGCCAGGCTCCTTCAGCTGTACGTCTGTAGTGAGTAGAATCCCAATATGCCTGCCCTGGGAGAGCCAAACATAGAAGGAAATGGAGAGGACCTGTAAGGTGGTGCTAGAGGAAGCCACAGAAGATTTCTCACCCCATATCAAAACTTCAAAGAATATGCAAAATGAATTTGCAAATGTGCTTATGCTCACGGTGCGAATTATCCTCTAGATATAACTTGCATTGGATGCTCTGGTAATGCCATGGACTCATTTCAGGCTGATCTATGCATTTCTTCCCATGCGCATTTTGCCTCAACTTCCACGCAGAATAGAGCAAGAGACGCACCAAATTTGCCCAGAAGATTCTGGTACAGGCATACTCAGACTGTTGGACAGTCCCTGGCTTCTTCCCAACTGGCCTGACTTGCTGTCCCTAGACCCTCTATTCCATTTGCTTCTAAGTCTCTAGCTTTAATTGCATGGCTGTAGAAGTTCAAGTTTTTAAAGATCTTTACAAGTTCAGGTCCTAAAAGGGTTCGAGTCTGTCATCCCCTTCCCTACCTTGCTTAACCACTTCAGCCCCGGAAGGATTTGCACCCTTCATGACCAGGCCATTTTTTGCGACACGGCACTGCATCACTTTAACTGACAATTGTGCGGTCGTGCTACGATGTACCCTAACAAAATTGACGTCCCCCCCCGACAAATAGAGCTTTCTTTTGGTGGTACGGCATACAGCCATTCACGCAGGAGAGCCGACCTGCCGCATTATATCTGCGTTAGCTGGTTGGCTAGTAGTTAAAGCAAGAAAAGCCATTTCCAGAGATGTACACCATTTGTACCTGTAATCCTTCTTTGCCTGGTATGAACACCATATACCAGTGTGTATTAGGCCCCCTTGCAGCACCTTAATCCAGTTCTCTCTTCCCTGAAACCGCCCTTTGAACCCATCAGGGAAATCCCCCTTAGATGATCTCTGCTGCAAAGTAGCCTTCTTGGTTGCCAACACATTTTTTTTTTTATACTTGTTTCACACATAGCAGCAGCTGTTTTCTCACAAGGACAAGTTCGTTTTATGACCATGGCCACCTTCCTAAGGCGACATCAGTCTACCTCAGTGAAGACCTGTTACTTTGTGCCCTACTCTGAAACACCCAAAAGCTTTTCACTGCCTAGACATAGGCAGAACCATCAGAATATACACCAAAGCTACATCTTCTACCAAAAAACAAACAAAACCGACTGGGATTGATTTACTAAAACTGGATAGTGTGAAATCTGGTGCAACTGGGCATGGTAGCCAATTCGCTTCTTACTTCAGCTTGTTCAATTAAACTTTGACAAAAAAACCTGGAAGATGATTGATTTCTGTGCAGAGCTACACCAGATTTTGCACTTCAGTTTTAGAAAATCATCCCCTCTCTCTTCATCTTGCTCTCCGGATCTTGTCGTGGCCAAAAATCGGACATCGCTAGATGGATAAGACCGCTCATCTCAAAAGGGTTTACACTATAACAGGAAAAGCTCCTCAAGCATTTCTACATGCGCTCTCCAACAGATCAGTGTGCGCTTCCTGGGGATTCCAACATCAAGTATCTGTTCCCCTGCTTTGTAAGGCCATGACCTTTGTCCTCTTCATACCAGGTAGATGCCCAATTGTCTTCCTGCAGCGGCACGCTGAAGTTGGGTCTGTTGGTATCTGTTGTTGGGCCTGTGGGTCAGATATGCAGGGGTGAACACTAGCATTGCTATTCTTCATGAGTGGGGTGTCATAAATGCAGTAGATTCATGCATGTCATGTTGCCATAATTTTTTATTCTATTTGAATTTCTAAGCAGCAGAATAGTCCGATAGGAAAACTTCCATCAACAGCCACAAAGAGATATTACATTTTTTTTCCTCCTAGGTTGAACTATTTAAAGCGGAGCACCACCCAAAAATGGAGCTTTAACTTTTCGGAACCCACCCCCCCTCCAGTGTCACATTTGGCAACTATCAGGGGGGAGGAGGGGTGCAGATACCTGTCTAAGATAGGGTAGATGCACCTACTTCTGGGAACAATTTGTGCGGCAGACAAGCCCCTACCCGCACCCCCCTGCTGTCTCCCAGGAAATGCACTGTTCCCAGGAGAGAGCGGGGGCCAGTGACGGCGCGCTACCCGTGTATTGCGCAGTAGGGAACCGGGCAGTGAATCCGCAACACTTCACTTCCCGATTCCCTAACCGAGGATGGCGGTGCGATGTCATCCTCGGCTGATGACATCGCGAGCGTGCTGGACAGGTAAGTGTCTATTTTTTAAAAGTCAGCAGCTGCAGTATTTGTAGCTGCTGACTTTTAAAAAAAAATCAAAAATTTGGCGGAACCTCCGCTTTAACAAAATGTAGTTTACTGCATAATATGAAGAAGGTAACGACTGTTGGTCTTGTCTCTTCCCAAACACTTGCAGCACATCTTGATGAGGTGTGACATCAAACATGATCGTCAACTATGTTGTTTAACTGCTGCACAATGTACAAGTAGTGTGGTTTTGTTGCTGTAACCACAATGTTACTATAATGGCCTTGGACACAGTGACTGGGCTGGAAGCTGAATGCAGTGTCCTGCAAATGGTTATTTTTGTCATTTGATCGTGATACCTTGACAAAGAAGTGTTGTCAAAGACTGCTACCGCGCTCTGTTGGTTTTCATTTAAAACATTAAAATCTTCTGATGAATAACTCTTGTGATATAACCCTGTCTTCTTCTCTGTTTTACAGCTGGGCATGGAAGAGGAAGATGTTATTGAAGTTTATCAGGAACAGACTGGGGGACACTCTTCGTTTTAAAATTTCCCGGGTTTTTTCATCCCTTTTTTTTTGGCACTTCCTTTATTTGCCATGTTGGATTTTTTTCTTTTATTTTGTAATATGCTGTTTTACCTTCCCTACGTACTGTTTCATTTCTCGCCGTATCAAGCCAGCTGTTGTCACCTGAACATCACTTCATTTCAGCTGCAACAGTATGATGTACCAAGATGAGCAACTTCTGCATACTGCATCAGTTATGGCCTTTCTGTCTTCTCTGCTTCTAAACAGTGAGGATCCAGCATGGAAAAGACATGGTAATGTGAAGACAGGGCGAGAACGAGCTGGGGACTTTGGAACTGCTTCACTTCTAAAGTAGAATAACCATGACACCATGAATAACTTCATTGTTCCAGCACCTGCCCAGGAGATGTAGGAAATATGTTCTTAGAAGTGTCCATGCTACACAATTCATTATGTACAAATGTTTGGTGTATCTTTTTATTTTTGTGGGGCATGGGTTTTAAAAAAAGAAAGAAAAAAGAAAAAAAATGCGTTGTCTGTATTGGCTTAATTGAAGTAATATTAAAAAAAAAAACACAAACATTTGTAAAACCTGCTCTCTGCTTTGTTATGGCTTTTCCCAGTGGAATTGAAGAAAACCTTCCATTTTAGAGATTTTCACTTTTAATTCAGTGGGTGTTTTTGGTAAAATCTTCTTTTGCAAGTGTTTGTTTAAAGAAACTCTGTCACTGTGCTAGGGGAAAAAAAAGATTGCTATTATGCCTAGCTATCGACCTGTTCCGTTTGGCAATGTTCAGATACTTCAAGGCAGTGTTCCACTTGACTACTTCCTTTAGTTCTTAAACCAGTGGTCTCTAAACTGCAGCCTGGGAGGCCAGATGTGGCCCTTTGCTCGGCTTTATCTTGCCCCTGACTCCCACTGGCCAGAGTCCAGCCCCCCTAAAGCTTGACAGTAAACTGGCCCTTTTCTTATAAACATTTCGAAGTCCCCTTTCTTAAACATTCCTATTATATATTCTTATTCACTATGATGGGCTGCCTCACTGGGCACTAGCAATTTTCAGGAGGCAAAAAAGGGACAGGCAAGTTACAACACTGTTTAGTGCTGATGATTTGCAGAGCATTTAGGCCTAATGCCCCTTTCACACTGGGGCAGGAGGTGCGGTGGCAGTATAGCGCTGCTAATAATAGCGGCGCTATACCGTCAGAATTCGGACGCTAGCTGTGCGGTATTAACCCCCGCTAGCGGCTGAAAAAGGGTTAATACTGCCCGCAATGCACCTCTGCAGAGGCGCATTGCGGGCGGTATTACCGCGGTGTCCCATTGCTTTCAATGGGAAGGAGCGGTATACACACCGCTCCAAAGATGCTGCTTTCAGGAGATTTTGTTCTCTCCCGCCAGCGCATCGCCTCAGTGTGAAAGCCCTCGGGGCTTTCACATTGAGAACACTGGGCAGGAGTTTTTCAGGCGGTATTTAGGCGCTATTTTTAGTGCTAATCCGTTATTTAGGCGATATTTTTAGCACTAAACCGCTTGAAAAACTCCTCAGTGTGAAAGGGTCCTAAAGCATTCGTCAAGGCAAAATGAAACCACAAACATTTGTAATACATGCACATTTTTGCATATTTTTTAATCCCTTTAAAAAACCTACAGAAAAATACCCGTTTCTTTGCCAGAAATGCACCCAGCTCCTTTGTTCTGGCGTGAGATGACACAGTGGGGTTGATTTTATATAAAACTGGAGCATGCAAAATCTGGTGCAGCTCTGCATAGAAACCAGCTGATTGGCTACCATGCACAGCTGCACCAGATTCTCAGAATTTTATTAAACCCCCACAGCATTTTTGTCGACTGAGTGGTGTCAGCCCTGCCTATATGTCTTTTGCTGAACTACTCTTACCCATATCTCCACAACATAAGTCTAATTATTCTGTAGTCCAAATTAAGAACTAGAAGGGCTCTTTGAAATACTGCAGGAAGTATACAGGAGATATAACGTTTTTGCACAAGGTATACCAAAATTCTTTCAATAACATACACAGGCCACAAGGGAACAAATAAGAGAAGTTTATTTTTGGAGTTTACATACAGTACAGGTTAATGGTAGGACATTGCATACAGTTACCTCTACATTGCATGCTCTTTACACTGGAACGTAGTTTGTGTCTTTCTTTTTTTTTCTTTGTATAGTGACGAAGTTGCTTTATAAAAGAAATAAACTGGGGTAGATATCTACTGCATAGAGAGTAATGGCGTGAAGATCTTTCTACTTGTTTGTTGCATCATAACCCCTGTGTCCTGCATTTTTTGGCAAAAACTTGGAAAACTGTAAACACGGACTGAGAAACCCAAAATCTGTACATTTCTCAAAAATGATGGTAATGTTTTTTTTAAATGTCTTGTTGGTTAAAGAATTTTTCTTTTTGAGTTTTCTTTTGTCTATAAACATTTTATTCAATGTCTGTTATCTTAAAAAAAAAAAAGCTTAAACCTTTTCATGCGCATTTACAGTCTGTACAGTCGCCATTAGATTTACCAACAACTACATCGTATGAGCGCTACCTAGCTGTTTATAACCTGAATGGATCTTTCTGCACTACATAGTTGATTTATGTAAATCTAAAGCTTTCCACACACAAAACAAACTACGTTTTGGGTTTATAATGGTAATAAACCCAAAAACAGATATGTTTTTGGGTTTATTACCATTATAAAACCAAAACGTACAAAACATTTTTTTTTTTTTAAATAACAAACATGTTATACTTCCCTCCACTGTGCAGCTAATTTTGCACAGAGTGGCCCCAAACCTGGTCTTCTGATGTCCCTCGGCTCCCACCTGCAAGAACTTTCCACCTTCATGCAAGCGAGCATGGTGGAAAGCTCTTGCGGGCGAACTCTTGTGATTATAGCTGGTCGCTATAGCTGCTCACTGTATCCTCGGTCCCGCGTCCGGCACGCTACGTCATTGGATATGATTGACAGCAGCGCATAGGATGCATTAAGGTGGAAAAAACCCAAACCTTTACAACCCCTTTTTAGGGTGGTGGCTGCATAGCTATGATTAAGGACCTTCTAGGCAGAAATGTGTTGGCGGATTGCTTTTAATGCTGTTACAATAATGGAAAGATTTGATGGATTCCTCTGTGCTAGATGCTTGCTTTACTTAGTGTAATGCTAGATGCACTGGCAGATTTAGATTAATCTGACAATTAGGGTTGCGCTGGTACTAAACATTTGCATGAGTACTTGTGCAAATGCGCCAATACCTAGAATCGATACCTTTGCATTGCGATTTGAGGCTATACTAAATAAATGGGCTCAAATCGCACTGCAAAGGATCACACGTGATTTGAACAGGAATGCGGTGCGATTCCTGTCCAAATCACATGTAGGTTTCCGCACCGCTCCTGTGTGAACCCAGACTTGTCATAGTGACTTCAGCCTGGGTTACATAGGAGCGATGTGGGAAATTGCATGTGATTCAGATAGGAATCACTGAATTCCTGTTCAAACCACATGTTTTGCAGTGCGATTTGAGCCATTTTGTATGGACTTAAATCGCAACGCAAAGATATAAGTACTGGTAAAAGAAAAAGAAAAAACAGTATCGGTGCAACCCTACTATCAAATAAAGCTGAACTCCTGCCAACACTTTTTAAAGCATTTAAAAAAACATATTCTTTACCTTTTTTTTTTGGGGGGGGGGGGGGGATAAGGGCTTTACATAAATGAATAAAGATGACTATTGTAACCCCTTATGTTAGTGTTAAAATCTAAGGCATGGGTCTTCAAACTACGGCCCTCCAGTTGTTCAGGAACTACAATTCCCATCATGCCTAGTCATGTCTGTGAATGTCAGTGTGTTACAATGCCTCATGGGATGTGTAGTTCTACAACAGCTGGAGGGCCGTAGTTTGAGGATCCCTGATCTAAGGCCTCATACACGCAACCTGTTTTCCTGGCAGAAAAACTGCCTGGAGAGCATTTAGCCAGGAATCCCGGCTGTGTGAATGCTCCCTAGCAGTTTTCCCGCCCGGGTATCCTGATGGGAAAATAGAGAACCCTGCGCTCTATTTTCTCGTCGGGTTTCCCGACAGAGTGTTTCCTGCTGAGAAAACCGGTCGGCTGTATGCTTACCTGAGTGTAAAAAAAAACGTGCATGCTTGTTAACACTTAGACACATGAGCGGTAGCATACAAAGTTAGTGTGGGGTGTAGCAAGATGGTGGCGACGGAATCTAATGTGACGAGACGCCGGCTCGTCGTAGTCGATGAGGTCACTGCGTTTTTGCCATTCAAAAAAATGGTGGTTCTTTTGGAGTGGCTGTCTGTATACACAGCTTTGCAAGGCAAGCTTGGCAGGAATCCCGTCAGGAAAAAGTTTTTTTTTTCCTGACGGGATTCCTGGCTGTGTGTACAGGGCTTGACTCCAGGTTTTATTTCACTTTATGAAAATGGTAGAAATCTCGCGCCAACTAATAATATAAAATATGAACCATAAATGTTAATAATTAATGAGC